>NC_044317.1:3849423-4093947 GCF_007474595.2 Lynx canadensis
GTCAGTTAAGCATCCGGCTTCGGCTCAGGTCACGATCTCGCGGTTTGTGGGTTTGAGCCCTGCACCGGGCTCTGTGCTGATGGCTCGGACCCTGGAGCCTGCTTCGGATTCTGTGTCTCCCTCTCTCTCTCCCTCCCTCCCCCTGCTCACGCTCTGTCTCTCTCTCAAAAATAAATAAACAGTAAAACATTTTTTAAAAATAATATTAATTATTAGGTCCCTCCAGTCTGCTCTCCCCCAAGCCGCCAGGGGCAGGGGGCTACGTGAATCAGCTCACGACTTCCCGGGGAACTTCCCCAGCACGCGCCCTTCGCGCTTAGAGTGCACTCCCAAGGATCCACATCCTCCAGCCCTTACTGACCTCTCAGACCCCCACACCCCGCCCTCCCTCCTCCCTGCCATCCACACCGGCCTCCTGCTTCCCCACAAAAGCCCCAAACTCATTCGCACCTCTGGGCCTCCCGCCCTGATCTGTTCCCTCTGCCAGGACCGCTCCTCACTGGTCTGCCCCTCACCCCACTCAGGGCTTTGCTCAGAGGCCCCTCGACCTCAGTATGTACCGGTCAATGTCTGAAGAGCCCCCGTTCCCTGACGGCTTCCGGCCCTCCAAGGCTCCACTGCTCCCCGGCAGAAGATACACCCGACCGGGGCCAGGGTGGGTTCGGGTGGCTCAGGGCTACATCTCCCTTGCTTGGAGCAGCGCCCTGCACACAGTAGGCACTCACCGAGCATCTGCGGAATGAACGCTAAAGCCTCTCGATCCTGCCAAGAGCATGGCATCCAGGGAGCTGGGGAGTCAGACTCAAACCGAACGAAGTTACAAACTCGAACTGGAACAGACCACGCTAATTTGTAGAGCCTCGAGCTAAACCCAAATATAAAAATGTTTCTCGGCTGCCGACCAAACCGAGGAGTTTTTTCTTTTCTTTTTTTTTTTTTAATGAGTTTGGCTCCAGGAATCTCTCCTCTATGTTCCTAAAGCTTGTCTCCCTCACTTCTTCCCTTCTCGGGCTTTGCGTATTCGCTGCCATCACCAGCCATGGCTTTTCCTACACGGTTCCCTACTCCTTTGTTCTCCGCAGGGCATCGGGGTGTCGAACCTCTGTAGGGTCCCTCCTCTGCCTTTGAGATGCGCCAGGCATTGCCCCAGGAAGCCGAAGTCCAGGGAAGTGATCTTCCTCCAGAGCATCTTAAAAACGGTACTGAGAATGAGTACAGGATGATGAGAAATCTCTGGAAAAAGACGGGTCGGCACAACAGCGTGAATGTACTTAATACCGCTAGACTACACGCTTTATTTAAAAATATATATGTATTTTTTGTTACTGTTTACTTATCTTTGAGAGAAAGAGACAGAGCACGAACAGAGGAAGGGCAGAGAGAGAGGGAGACGCAGAATCCGAAGCAGGCTTCAGGCTCTGAGCTGTCGGCACAGAGCCCAGCGTGGGGCTCGAACCCACAAACCTGAGCCGAAGTCGGACGCTTAACCGACGGAGCCACCCAGGCGCCCCTAGACTATACCCTTTAAATGGCTACAGTGGTAACTTTTACATCGTGTTTATTTTATACACAAAGGAAAAAAGACACTAAAAAAAAAATGGTGCTGGTCCCATGTGGCATTATCAAGTCCAAGAGCCTGAAGAATTTATACTTTGCGATGACGGTAGGACTGCACACGTTTTTCCGTGTTTCTCCGAGACAGAGAGAGAGAACAGGTGGTAACAGCTCTGATTCCTGCCTGGTCAACAAACCGACTTCTCCTTCGTACGGGGACGCGGAAAACCATCAAATCAACCCGGTAACGCCACCCACAGAAATGTTTCACAAGCGTGCTTCTGGGACAGACAGGACACGGTATGAAAATTTTTAGCTTCCTCTGCCGTCTGCACAATCAAAATAGAGCGAGGAGAAGCGGTCACTGTAGGAATGGGGCCCTGCGGCCAGTGGACCCAGACTTCTGCAGGGGAAGGGAAGGCGGGCTGAGCCCGAGGGGCCGCCCCCAGGACAGATGGAGACCAGTGAGACAGAAAATAAATAAACAGAAGCTCCCCAAACCTGGATAGAGGGTTTTCAGCGGGGACCATCCTCCCTCCGCAGTCCACACGGTGAGCCTCAGAGGCATTTTTAATTGGGCCACGGTTTTCGGCTCCCAGGGCCTCGTTTGGGCTTGAGGAAGCGCTACACTTCATTATAATTTCCAAGTTGTCTGGTCCGACAGAGACATTGGCGCACGGCTGGTGCAAGTGTGGATTGGCTGTTTTGAAAAATAGGTGTAACCTGCCCCCCCCCAACAGTGTTCCTCCAGGCCTCAAGCTGCTGGTGGGCCAGCTTCAGGCACCGGAGAGCAGACAGAGGGGCGGTGGATAGGTCCGGTGACCAGAGGCACCGCCCGCAGCCCAACCTGTGGTCCCGGTCACTTCGCCAGCTCACCGGCGCACGGGGCCAGCCGGAGTTGGGGAGTCCCGGTCAGGCCCCAACCCCAGGGGCTGGCCGTGGCGGGCAAATCTATCCCTGAGGTCTTGGCTGGCCCAGCTCAGGAGGGCGTCTGATGGAGGAAGAGGCCGGGACCTCCGCCCTCAGGCACATGAGCTTGCGGCGAGGAGGCCTCAGTGGGGGCGCAGGGCAGTGGAGGTCAGGGCAGGTCCCCTGCCGGCAAGGACGCGGACGAGAGCATGGGGGCTGCGGAGCCAGCATCCTGCCCTCTCCCCCTCTCCCAGGCACCCCCGGGGGACCCTTGGCTGCCCCGTGGCCAGGTGGGTGTCGGCCTCCCCGCCCTCCCTAAGGCTGGCCAAGCCGGAGAGAGGAAAGCGGATAGCGGTGACCCTGGGGAAGAAGGGCTGGGCCGGCAGCTGAGTCAGCTCCCCCCAGGTCACCCGGAGAGCGGACCTCCCCACCCCGTCTCTGCCCAGGGCCTGTCCCGCCCAGGCGAGGAGCCCGAGTGCCATCAGCGCCCCCCCCCCCCACGGTGCCCGGGCGGCTGGGGGGCCCCACCCGCCTGCAGAGCACCGCTCTCTGGACGCGGGTTATTTACAGAGCCGGCTGCTATTTTAAATCCTTGGCGTGTTTAGGAAGCCCGGGCTGCGAGGGCGGTGCAGGCAGAGCCCGAGGGGATGGGGGTGAGGGGACAGCTCCGGCTGGGGGTCTGGGGCCTGATGCCATTTGAACAGGGGACCAATTAATCCCTACGGGGGCGTGGGGGGGGTGTGGCTCGTCCTGTGCAAAAGCTGTGTGCGTGCGTGTGTGTTGGGGGAGCGTGGCCCACACCAGCAGCCTGCAGCTGACCTCCCCGGCGAACCAGCCACACAGGGGGCTCCTCAGGGGTGACCAGGCTGGTCCCCTCCCCCCGGCAGGAACAGCTGCAGGCCGCCCCTGGCCTCCCGGCCTAGAGCAGGGGCGAGCCACTTGACCTTGCAGGGCTGGTCTCCTCTGGGATTTTACGGTTGGGGGCCTGGTTTTCCCAGCCATGGTGTCTCAGAGAGAGGGCAGCCCAGAGGACGCTGAGTGGCCACAAAGGCTTGGCTGTTCTCCCATGTGCCTTGCTGGGCTGAGGAGGAGTGGCGGGGGGGGGGGGTGCTGCTGTGGGGGCACAGGCGGGGGAGGGGGTGGGGGAGGAGGAAGCTGAAGGAGCCAGGGAGCAGGGAGGACGTTTGGAGAAGGTTTCCTGAGGAAAGGGGTGGGGAGAGACACAGAGGACACAGAGATAGAGAAACAGAGACAGAGACATATAGACAGAGACACAGAGGGACACAGAGACAAAGAGAGACACAGAGAGAGACAAACACAAAGAGACACAGAAACAGAGAGACAGAGACAGAGAGAGACACAGAGAGACAGAGACACAGAGACAGACAGAGATGCAGAGAAACACAGAGACACTCAGTGGAGAGAGAGAAGCCGGAAGACAAAGACAGAGACCCACGCCGAAAGACAGACAAAGAGAAGCGGACAAGGCGCACACCGCAGCCGCGGGAGAAGGTGCTGGAAGGCCGACGTGTGTGTGGCGAGGCTCGAGTTCAAACAGGAGGGGAAGAGGTGGTTTGACGACCAAAGTCATTGAAAAGTTTTGGCACATCTGCCCGAGGCTCCTGGCCGCGGGCCCGGCTCCGCGCTGAACTCAAACAAACCCCTGTAGCAGCCATCTGCTTGATTTTAAAATAAATCAAACAGTCTGCTGAGCCGGGTGATCGAGTTTCCATCTGTGCCGCCGCCCGCTCGCCGGCTTGGAGCCGCGCTGGCCTCTCCCAGCCAAGCCTCCTGGCAACGTGTGGGCCGGTGATTCCTCCAGGAGCAGGGAAACCGGACCCCCGCCCGCCCGGGCCTAACTGAAACCAAGTGCTATGTTTACAGCCACCCACTGGAAAGGGGGACCGAGAGGCGCTCCCAACGCCCAGCCGCGGGGTCACGCTGCGTGGCTTCGCCCACGGGGAGGGCCCGTGGGGACGGGCCGAGGGGGCGATGGCCCCACGCCGGGCCAGAACACGCAGGCCGGGCGGCCCGGGGCCCACCTGGAGCACCGAACGCAGCAGCAGGGATGCCCCTCCCTCAGGCGGGGGCCACCCTGGGAAGTACGGCCCACCTGTCCCTAGGTCAACTCCTGCCGGGGCCGCAGGGCCGGGACGCCAGCGGGGGGCCTGCCTCCCCCTGGCCCAGGCCAGAAACAAAGAAAGAGAAACACCAGCTGGGCAGGCCTCAGTGATCCCATCTGTTCAATGGGCATCAGGCAGGCCTCTTGGTGGCCCTGGGGGAGCAGGCATGGGGGCCGGCGATCCCCAGGCACACGGGGCAATTTCGGAAAACACAGGAAGGAAAGAAACGACGGACGGCAGGGCAAGACGCCTCCTGGGGAGTCCCCCATCTCGCCCAGAAGGACAGAGACGGTGACCGGGGCCCCGGCTGCCGGCTGAGCAGCCTGGGGTCTCTATTCCCAGCCGGATGCCTCTGTCCCACCACGCAGGCCGCCCTCTGACCCTGCCAGACGTCCCCTGAGGCAGGCACTGGGTCCCAGGAGGGAGGTGTGGGGGTGAGCAGGCACCCCAATCTTACCCCCGATCCCATGATCCACGGCACCCCTGGCGGGGTGGGGTGGGGGGGGCAGCACACAGGTCTGAACACCCACCACCTCTCCCACGAGGCGCTATGCTGCCTCTGAGCCTGGGATTCCCGTCCCCTCCGCCAAACCCAGAGGGAGGCGGAGTGCACGGCCCTTCCGAGGGGTGACCGGTTTCTTGCACCTAGAAGCCGCCTCTGGATGGCCTCGCCCGGAAACGCAGACGAGGCACGGCCTCGCCAGGCACGCTCTCCCCCTTCCCGCCTCCCGGCTTCGCCGACAGCCCGTGCGAGGTTCCCGCCACACTTCGCCCCCTCCTGGCCACCTGTCAGGTTGGGGCCTCCTCACTCCCATTTTCCAGACGGGAAGACTGAGGCAGAGAGGGGTAGAGTCAGTTGTTCCAGTTGCCCCAGGACAGCAGCGGGGCAGCCAAGGCCCCGATCGGACCGGCCCCCCCCTCGACCGCCACGCCGTCAACCACCGCGCGCCCCTGCCTCTCAGAGCCCCACCTACGCATCGACCCGATCGGCCTTTGTCGGGCCCCACGCGGAGGTCAGGCACGCCTCTTCCCGTAGGCCGCCTCGCTTGTTCCCCAAGAAAACCCGCAGCCAGGCAGCCAGCGAGAGGCGGGAGAGGGATGCTGAAACGCGCACACGCTGGCCCACGCTGGGCCTGCACGGAAGCCAGGCCCGGGCCCGGCGGAGAGGGCGCGCGCGGGAGGGGCAGGGGCCGCCCCGCTGCGGCCACAGGGTCTGCTCCGAGGGTCACCCTGCCCTCCTCCTCCCGCCCGCCCCCGGGATCCCCCTCGGCCACTCAACAAACGTTTCCTGCAGCCCCACTATGTGCCGCCCGCTGTCATCCCACGGGGCCTCACGGAAGACGCCTTCATCTCCTGGCGCGGGTGCGGGCCGCCAGAGGGAAGGTGCCAGGGCCGCGGGGGGAGGGGAAGGCCCGACGGGAGGGTGCCCCAGGCCTGCCGTTACCGCGCTCCCCAAACCGGGTGGGTCACAGATCCCCTTTCTCAGTTGGCAGGGGTCTGACCGAGCCTGCGGGGCCCCGCGCCTTCCGAGGGCGGATCCTTCCCGCCTTTGCTGGCTTCTGGTGACTGCCAGCCACGCTCGGGGATCGTGGCTTGTAGCTGCCATATTCCCATCCCTGCGTCCGTCCTCACGTGGCCTGTGTGTGTGTGTGTGTGTGTGTGTGCGCGCGTGCGTGTGTCCCTCTCCCTGCGGGGACAGCAGGCGGTGGCCTCACCGTAACTTGATTCCATCTGCAAAGCCCTCGTTTCCAAATAAGGCCGCACTCGCGGGATCGGCGGATGTGAGCGAGGGGGACACGGCACCCCGTATGCTCGGCTCCCACGCGGTGCCGCCGCCCGAGCAGATCCCGCCGGGGGAGGAGAAGCCGCTCCTGTGGACACGGGCCCGACGGACATTCCAGTCACCGAACCCGATACTCGCATGATGTCAATCTTTCTTCTGTCTCTGGACTGCAAACAGCCAGCCCCTATTATGGGATACCGTGTACCCGGAGGGAGGCCGCCGGTGCCGGCTCCCAGCCTGGCAGGAGACGCCCCGGGACGGCCTCCACCCTCCACCTCGCTTACCGGCGCTCACTCGCCCCCTCTCCCTCCCTCCCTCCCTCCCCGGGCACAGAAAATCTCAGTGGGGACGACCCAGGCCTCCGTTCCCACACAACTGACTCAGCGCAGCCCGCTGACCTCCGCCCTCCGAGCCCGTGGGTGCAGGCGGCCCGCAGGCACCTGCCCCCTACCCGCTGCCCCAGGCTGAGGGGGTCCTCAGAGGCTCTCAGCTCCCGCGAGAACCCCAGCGCAGAGTCTGGGCCCGAAGATGGCCTTCGAGGTCACGGGGTCCCCTCAGGGGGGCTCCTGAGGGTGTGAGCCCGGGCTCCCCCGGGCCGGGGACACGTTCCTTACACGGCACGCACGGCAGGGCCGGCCTCGCTGACGAGGGCACTCAGGTGGTGGCAGAGATGTGGGCAGCGGCTGCCGGGGTCCGGGCACTGCTATTCTGTGACAGCGGGAGACGTGCTCTAGACGCCCGACGGGAAGCGTCCGGCGTTCGTGCACTGCCGAGATCCTCCGCTGTCACCTGGGAGCGGGCGGGCGTCCCGGCACGAGGTCTGCGGGGCAGCTAGCTTGCCAGAGCGGCCACGGGCAGGCCCCCAGGCCGGGTGGCTTCAACACCCCTTCCGGAGGCTGCGGGTCCGAGACCCCGGCGGGGGGCAGGGCAGCTTTCTCCCGAGGCCTCTCCGCGTGGCCTGGAGACGTGGCCTTCTCCCGGACCTGCGTCCCAACCGCTCACAAGGACGCCGGTCACGCTCACGCTGGGCCTGGGCCCACCCTAATGGCCTCGTTTTAACTGAATCCCGCCTTCAAAGGCCCGGATTCCACACACGGTCACATTCGGGGGCGCTGGCGGTTGGGGCAATTCGGGGGACACGACTCAGCCCCCGTCAGGCATCCGCCACCAAATGGAAGCCATGCGACGGGTCGTGTCTCAAGGGGCACCGGCGGCACGGAAGCTTTCGGCTCCCCGTGGCCACGGGACCCCGAGAGTCCAAAGGTCTCATCAGGTGCCGGGAAGGAGGCCCCGGAATGCTCTACCCCAAGTGGCAGCACGGAAACCGGGGAAACGGCCCGGGCCAGCGCCCGGCTGCAGCTCGCGGGAGCTCTGGGGCCTCGGACAGGCCACCCCATGCCTGCCTGGTGGGTCCCCAGCAGAGAGGCCGGGCCCCCTGGCCTCACCAGGGGAGGCTGGTAATAACCCAGCTCCAAGCAGAGTCACGCGTGGTCACCCGCAGGGGGCTTGCAAAGCAGGCCCCTCCAGACCCTCCAGCCGCCAGGGGAGCCGCGAAGGCGCACCCGTCTCCCAGATGATGGAAGCAAGGCCCAGACCCGTCCCAGCTCGGGAGCGGCAAAAGCGCCTCCCTCACGTTTAGGAAGACGGGCTGCTGACAGTGTCACAGGTGGGAGGGCGGGCCCCTCACCTCCTGAACACAGACGCGTCATGGGCGTCGCACGTCCTCCTCCAGCCCCAACGCGCGCGGACATGCTTCCTCGCGGCTGCCACCAAGGCACGGATGCGACTGTGTGACCTGCGTCTTTCTACTCAGCGTTAGGTCCCAGCACGGAGCCGATGTGCCGGAGGGGCCTCCACGGCGGTCTGTCACCGCCTCGTCCTATTCCGCTCACGGGGCCCACGGTCGTTCTCCTTAACCACGTCGTGCCGGTGGACGTTTGGAGCTGTCCCCGTGATGACAAACAGAGCAAAGAACACCTCTGCGCACCCGGTCGTGTTCCTTTCTTGCAAGTTACTTCCTCAGGATGGGTTTCCAGAAACGAGACTGCAGGTCGAACCGCGGAGGGCTGGAAAAGCCCTGGACGCGTATGGACGAGCGGTTTGGGGAGAGAACGTACGACACAGATTCGTGCTGTCACTCCCAGGGGGAATGAGCCATACTGATGCAGCGTCACCAGCATCAGAGCTTACTGCTTTTCCGGTATTTCAACAGCTCTCATGGAAATGCTGCTCTCTGTGCTTACTATGTGCCTTCTTTCTCCTTTGAACTACTTGTCCAAATTCCTTTTTTTGTTAATTTTTTTCACAGCAACCCTGGAAGCTGGAAAGTTCAGAACCAGCTTCTGGTGGCCAACTGGTTCAGGACACCAATGGGTCACTCTTTGTGCCTGGTACCCGACCAGGGGTGAGGGACAGCCTCTCCCCGGGGCCCTCCCAGCCTCAGCTGCCTCCAGGCAGGGGCAGGCCCCGCAGGCAACGTCTGGGCTGCCTGCCTGGGGCTCCTCGTCCCTGCCTCGGGTCACGTGCTATGGCTGAGCCCACGTGGCTCAGATATAAGGTTGCAGAATGTGGGCCAAGCAGCCGAAGGGACACCGCTTTGCCTTGCGTGACCCGTGGGCTGGCCGTGGAGAAGCAGGTGCTGTTGAAGCTGCTCCTGGGACTCCGGGTTGCCCTAGAGGCCATCTCATCTCCCTAATTTGGGGCGGGCGAAGGTACTGGGGGAGACGATGGGAGGGGGCAGATGTCAAGGGGGATACGTGCCAGCTGGAGCCCAAGAGAGACTCAGAAAAAGGCAGGGACAGAACACAGACCCTGGGCTTCCTTTAGACTCAGAATAATCGGGTGCGGGCAGAAGGCAGAGAAGTCAGGCAGCCATGTGGCAAGGCGCTGCGGTTAAAAACGGGGCCGTTGGAGGGGCGCCTGGGGGGTGGCTCAGTCGGTTGAGCGTCCAACTTCGGCTCAGATCGCGATCTCACAGTTTGTGAGTTCCAGCCCCGAGTCGGGCTCTGTGCTCGCAGCTCAGAGCCTGGAGCCTGCTTCGGATTCTGCGTCTCCCTCTCTTTCTGACCCTCTCCCCCTTTCGTGCTCTGTCTCTCTCTCTCTCAAAAATAAACATTAAAAAAAAAAAAAAGAGGTCGTTGATAATAATTAAAAAAATAATAAACAAATAAGACATTGGTGGTCTAGGGACAAATCCTGGTGTTGTCCTGACCAGCTGTGACACCTGGGGCAGGTTCCCTAATCCCCTGGGGCCTAAGTTTCCTCATCTGTAAAATGGGCTCATAGCGCCCATCATACACGGTTGTCATCAGAGTTAATGGGGCCAGGGTGTAGGCAGCTCAGCAGGCCCGGGCCACGGTTAGCGCCCGGACGACACAAACTTTGGACGTGCACTGACACACAGAGCCAGCCCCCACCCCACCCTGCCGGTCTGCCACCCACCGGCTGAGCCGAGAACCCTTGTTACATTTTTAAAGGAGTATTTGTTAAATAAATAAGTAAATAAATAAATCATTAAGAAGAATACAGGGCGGAAACCCAGAGACAGGCCCACAAAGCCTGAAATATTTACCGGCTGGTCTTTTTTTTTTTTTTTTTTAATTTTTTTTTTTTTTCCAACGTTTATTTATTTATTTTTAAGACAGAGAGAGACAGAGCATGAACGGGGGAGGGGCAGAGAGAGAGGCAGACACAGAATCGGAAACAGGCTCCAGGCTCCGAGCCATCAGCCCAGAGCCTGACGCGGGGCTCGAACTCCCGGACCGCGAGATCGTGACCTGGCTGAAGTCGGACGCTCAACCGACTGCGCCACCCAGGCGCCCCCCGGCTGGTCTTTGAAGAGGCAGCTTGCCGACTCGGGGTCTGGGGACCCCAGAGATTCCCGTGGAATCATCTGAAAGGGGACAGGTGGCGTGTGGGGCAAAGACCCAAAGGAGCGAGGAGAGAAGACAGCAAGAGGTCGGTGGGCGAGGGAAGGGCTGCCTTTAAGGACCGGTGTCTCAGAGAAAGCTCCGGGCCCGGGAGCAGGCCTCGTGGGGGCACCGGCCCGCTGGTCCTTCCCCGGTGCACGGGAGCACCTGCTGAGACGCTGCGGGATGAGGCCCCAGCCACGGGGCGTGGTCCCTCGCCCCCGGAGCTCAAGAACCCAGATCCGGAAGGAATACTGAGAGGCCCCAGGGAAACTGAGGCAAGACAGCATGAATCACCCAAGGTCTCTGGCCAGTCAAGGGTCCCAACTCCCCAGCCGGTGCTGAACCTTGTACGTGGTGCTTTACGGCTCTGCGGAAAAGGGGGCCTGGGGACGATCCTCAGGTCCTCGGGGACCCCCGCCGGGGCACGACTGGCCGCTCCCGGCTGGGCCGCCCGCCCCGGGGGACGGGGCTTCCTCTGTCTTGCTCGCCGCCATCATCGGGGGCCCGGCCCACGCCCGGGGCTCGGCACGGATCTGACGAAGGACCGAGTGACTGAGGCTGGCCAGCGGCACCCACCCACCTGGCGAGCCGCAGACGGACCGGACCCGGGCCCTGAACACCCTGCCTGCAGGGGGTCTCCCGGGAGAGGCCCGAGCGTGGCTCCTGGCTGAAGGGGCAAGGCCTTGGCCGCGGGGAGGACGCTGCCCTCAGCGGGTGGGGCGGCCCCTCGTTCTGCCTCCTTGAACGTGAGAACGGGAGGAAGAGAAGACAGCAGCTCGGGGACGTGAGCGGCCCCCAGCCGCCAGCCCGTCCCCGTCCCCGCGAGCCCCGCGCCGGACCCTGCCAGGAGCCGGGGCCAGCGGCAGGCCTGGAGAATAAACATGTCACCGCGAGGCCAGCCCGCCGGACCGCTGGAGCCGAGAGCCGCCGGAGGCAGTAAACAGTCTCTCCGCTCTTGGCCGCGGCCCCGGGCCCACCTCTCTGCGCCGGGAATTAGCGCGGGGCCTGCCATAAAGAAAGGGCAGGCCGGGGCGGGGGCGTCGCGGGAGGGGGCGCTGGCCCGCAGGCTGGGCTGGCGGGGGGCCAGCACGTCCACCCTCGAGGCCTGGAGGAGGCAGCGGGAGCCTGTGAATGAACCAGCCCCGGGGAGGGCGCCAGGAGTCCTTGTCGCCTGCAGAAGGGCGGGCAGAGGGTGGGGGAGGGGGAGAGCCTTTCTCTACACCTCCCCCCCCCCCCCCCCATAGACGCTTTCAGCAGCCTAAAGGCCACCTGGGGCCTCCAGCTGGTCACACAAGCCCAGGGAGTCGCCCCTGTGTCTCTGCCCCCGGACGGCCCCTGTTGCTGGTTCACAGCGGGCTGAAAACCTGCTGCCTTCGTGTTCGTTGTACCTTCCAGAATCACAAGGCTCCTCATACGGCGAATCTAGCCATGTCACTCCCAGCTGAAACCCTTCCGTGGGGCCCCCAGCCCCCCAGCCCTTTGTATCTTGGTGTGTCCAGCCCTGCCTGCCTCGTCTATAGACACAGCCTCCCTCCCCACCATGGGCCTCTCTCCTGCCTCAGGGCCTTTGCACTCCCTGGGAGCTCTTTCCCTGGAATGCTCTCGCACCCCCTCCAACACCTGGTCCACTTCCCCTGTTGTTCAGCCCTTGGATCTGCAGTCACGTCCTCCAGGAAGCCTTCCAGATGTCTCCATGCAGTTAAAGGCCTCCATCCCCTACTTTCCAGGTACCGCGTTCCTCTCCTTCTGAGCCCTCACCCCAGCCGCAAGCTTACACTTGGTGTGGTTCCGCGACTTGCACCGTCTCTCTCCCCGCGAAGGGGAGCTCTGTGAGGGAGGGGCGGCGTCTGCTTCTGGGAACCACTGGCTCTTGGTTGCCAGACGTTAACCGGGCACGACAGGTACTTGCCGAATGAACGAATCAGTGGGTGCAGGCGACCCGGAGCTCGGTTCAGGTCCCCATCCCGGGCTGTGCGGCCTCCACGGGCGAGTCCCTGCCCCCCTCCCCTCAGGGCTCGCAGGGACACCCCACCGCTGACAAGAGGTCACTACGGGCTGCCCAAGCAGGGCGGGCAGCGAGCAGGGGCCGTGATGGCTGCCGCTCCCCCCCCACCACAGAACGTCAGGACGGTGGGCGCCAACGGGCTGGAAGAATCCGAAGGAAGAGAGAAAGAAGCAAGGCCACGAAGCCTGAGCGGGGAGCAGCGGGCCAAACACGGGCTGGAGTCCTGGCCCTGCTGTGCAGCCTTGGGCCAGCGGTCTGACCTCTCTGGTGTGGGGGGCAAGGGGGCAGGCCTGGCGTCTGTGGCAGGGGAGTTGGGGCTGCGGGACCCCGTTCTGCTGCTGAGGACACCGGAGTCCCAGAGAGGACAGCCCCGCTCAGGGTTAGCTCTGTGCCAACGTGCAAAGTGCTGTCGCCGGGGGACCGTGTCGCTTTATTCACGCGAGACGTGCAGAGCGGAGAGACCCCGGGAGACCGAGAGGGGACGGGGGTCCCTCCCAGGCTGGGGGCGGGCAGTGCGGAGCGGCTGCTAACGGGGTTTCCTTCGGGCTGACGCGGGTGTCCTAAAACCGACCGCGGAGGTGGTGCCACGAACCGCCAGCGGCCGCTCAGCTGCGCTCCTCGGATGAGTGAGTTGCGTCTCAGCAAAGCTGTTACGCGACAGAAAACCCCCCTCGCGGGCCTCAGTTTCCTGACCGGCAAGATGTGCCTCAGGGCCGCCCTCCGCTCCTCCCGCGCTCTCCGTGTCCTGCGAGGCCTGTGCGCCCGGACCACCGCCTTCCCGAGGGGAGGCCCAGCCCGGGGAGGGGAGCAGGGCGTTTGCGGTGGCACCACCCCCCAGGCCACGCGTCCCTCGTCCTGTCCCAGCCTCCCGTGCTCACTGCTCGCCGCCCCTCGCACGGCCGCGTGGAAGGCCCACAGGTCAAGGCCAGGCCCACAGTGGTCATCCTGAACGCGGTACCAGGAAGAGGGCAGGGGTGTGGGGTCCCGGGGAGGAGGTGGGGGCTCGGGGAGAGGCCCAAAGCCAGATGTGAGCTCAGGTGCCCCAGAGGACCCGCTCCCAGAGGAAAGGACGGGACCCAAGGCGTGAGCCTCTGGGGAGAAATCCTCTGTGGGGCGGCCCGGGGCCGGGAGTCAAGGCCCCAGGAGGGGGGGTAGAGGAGAAAGAGCTGACAGGAGGGGGCGCGGCCAGGAGCCTGTGGCCTGTCACCAGGGGGTGGCCGGACGAGGCATGACTCGGCCTCCCGCTCCCCCCAGGCCGGCCCCGGCCCCTCGTGCAGCACATCTGGGTTCCAAGGAGGGCGCCCAGGTGAAAACAGACACCCAAGGAGTCTTCCAAGAGGTCCCTGCCGCGAGGGACCCTGGAGCCCCACGTGGAAAGATAAACTTGGCTCACAAGGACAAACACTGCTGGTGACAAAGATGAGACCCAAGTATATCCGAAGGTGGAAGGAAAGGGAGGAAGAGAGTGACAAAGTGTCAGGGAGCAGGCAGGGGAACAGGTGGGATTGTCCTCAAACGGCAGAGAACACGGTGACAGTCCTGGCTATTTTCATTTAGGGGAAAAGAGAGCAGGGCGAAGTCGGAGAGAGCAGGCGGCCACGTCTTCCGGCCTGGAAGTCTGTCTCCGGGCCCGGCCTGTCCCACCCCGCACTGGCCATCCATGCTGCCCCCACATCTGGGCTCGGACTGGTGCAGTAGTCTCCCCCTGACCCCCGCTCTCTCGGCTACCAGCCTCCGGATGCCACCCTGGCCTCCACACGGGGGTCAGCTTTGTCTGCGGTCACGTCGCACTCCTGCTCGCAAACGCTCCCTGCTGCCCGTGGCTAAGCGGGCGAAGTATGCCCTCCGAACAGAATGTGCCCGATGAATCCTTTTAGGATCCTGAGCTCCCACACTTAGACTCCAGAGAGAAAACAAAGGGCAGAGGCGCAACCTCTGAGTCCCAGCCCCCAACGCTTTTTGCTGGACAAGGAAACACCGCATATTTATGCAGAAACGGAGGAGGAGGAGAGTCTTGGCGAACAAACCAGTCTCTCCTCGCCATTAAGCCAACGCGCCTGGGAGAGAATACACAGTCTCGGGGAGTCTCGGGGAGGGGGTTCACGGCGCGTCTCCCTCCCTCGCGTCTTGGTCAGAACGACGGGCCAGGCATTCACGCTCTGCTCGGCGCGAGCCCCACGGGGGACAGAAGGCACCCCACGCCCCAGCTCACACTTTGCCAATGCAGAGAAGGCCTGGCCGGGAAGGCAGTGCCGGGGCCCGGGGAGCCAGGAGCTGGGGGGGGCGGGGAGGTGTTGGGAGGTGAGGGAGGGGTCTCTGCAGTGCTCCCGAGAATCAAATGGTGGCGTCCAGGGTTGACCAGGGGACAGGTGCACGGCACCTCTAAAGTCGCCAGGGTCTCCCCACGGGGGAAGCAGCTGGCGCTCTCCCCAGGACAAGCCTCCGGCCGCAGGACTCCGGGCCACCTCCTTCCCAGCTACCCCATCGGCCACCGTCAGGCGCACCTGCCCACGCTCTGCTCATTCGCTTCTCTTTTGCGCGTCTCCTTGGCCGCTAGGTCAGCTCCCAACAGGCAGAGGCCCCGGCGTGTGCTGTCCACGGCCACGGGCACCCCTGCCCGGTCCCGGGTGAGAGCCCAGCCCCCAGCGGGCGCTTGGAAGACGTGCGCACTTGGCCAGCTGGGCACCCAGCCCTTCATCCAGCCGGCAGACGGAGGGCCCCCTCCCCTTGTACATCGAGGGACACAAGGGCTCCTCCCGCGGGCGCTCTGTGGCCCTGAGGCCCCCCTCCCCCAACAGGGTGACAGCAGAGAGGAGGGACAAAGAGGCCACAGGCCTCCTCCTCCCCCCCCACCTCTCCACTCGCAACCAGGCAGCGAGGACCCCGAGGGCCACAGCGGGTGCCCCAGGCAGCCGCGGCCCGTGAGGCCCCCCCAACCACAAGGGTGCCCTCGGCAGCAAGAACTGAGGCCTCCTTACAGAAAACACACTCGGCTGGGTGGTTTGCCGTGGACCCTGCGTTGAGAAGCTGCCTCGTACGCTCGTCACACGCCGGAGGCGTGGCCGAGCCACGCGTGAACACGCTCGTGCTGACCGCTGCTCCGCTCACGACAGCCCGGCTCCCGCTGCAAAGCTGAGGGCCAGCCCCGGGCCGGCCGTGCGGTCCGCGCCCACCCCGGTCCCTCCCGGCCTCGGGCTCTCGGCCGCGCCGTGGTCGGGGCCCTCAGAACGTTCCCACTGTCCGTCCAGGAGACAGGAGCACCCAGGGAAGGGGCCCGCTCCAAGGTGACACGGAACCTCGATCCTGAGAGAGAATTGCCAAGTGACCCGGCGTACGGAGGCGTTTACTTTAGCGCCGAGGACGGGCAGACTCTCTCGTGACCGTCGGGGGCTCCCTTCACCCAACCTCTGGGACTGTGCTTGGAGGTGCTGACCTCTTTGGGGTTTTGGGCCCCAGACCAGGATACAGATGTGGGGTTTTGAAGCTAGAGAGCCCGGCCCGCCCCTCCCCGCCCCTCCCCGCCCCTCCCCGCCCCACGTGTGTTCCCACCTTCTTTACCCCGGATGCCGACCCCGGCCCAGCCCTCGTTCCACCGTCCTGGAGTCGTCGGCCCGTCCGTCCGTCCGTCCAGCTCTCCCACCGGGCTCTGCGCCCCTTGGGACCAGCCCCTGGTCCTTCCTGCGTCTGGCACACAGTCGGCGCTCAGTCGGTGGTCGATCCATGGAAAAGTCACATCCGGTCCCTCCCCTGATCCCTCGGGAAGCAGGCTGCTGGCCCGAGGACACCAGACGGCCAGGGGGGTCCCGTCCTGGGGTGCTGGGACCCCTGACAACAGTGTGGCCCGCCCCAAGGCTTGTGGGCGGTCCGCAAGAGCTGCGGTCACACAGTCCCTCTCAGCGCGCTGGGGAGAAACCTAAGCACAGGGTGACCTTCAAATTCGGTTAAAAATGGATTTTTCCGATCTTAATAAAGATCCACTTAGCTTCTAAACGCGGGGATGCACCCCGTCTAGACTCGCGGCCTCTGGGAGTCCCTCCCAGGACCACCGGGGGCATTTGTGCAGGACGGTAAAACGCTGCTGGACAGATTCACGGAGCTGCTTGAGGCCCGAGCAGGCCTGGCTGCCAGCAACCGGGGAAGAACGGAGCGAACACAAGTGAGTGTCCAACGCCCCCTGGCACGGGGGGGACAATGGGCACACTGGGGGCCACCCTCTCCTTCTCTGAGATTTAAGAAGGAACACGCTCACCGCAGTCAAGCAGCGCAGGGGTCTGTGAACAGCAGGCCGGTCATTTTCCTGGCTCTCTGTCACCCGACCCCGAGCAGCCTGGGCTTATAATCAGATGGGACTCCTTCCCCACGTTTCTTTGTTTCAACTTTTTTTAAAGTGATTATTTTTGAAAGAGAGAGAGAGAGACAGCATGAGCATGGGAGGGGCAGAGAGAGAGAGAGAGAGAGAGAGAGAGAGAGAGAGAGAGAGAGAGAGAGAGGCACAGAATCCGAAGCAGGCTCCAGGCTCCGAGCTGTCAGCCCAGAGCCCGAGGCGGGGCTCGAACTCACGGACCGTGAGCCGAAGTCAGATGCTCAACCGACGGAGCCCCCCAGGCGCCCACCACCTTGCCCCCCACGTTTCTACACTGTGGAAAAATCCAGGAGCAGACCTTCTCTCCCAGTCTCGGAAACCGAGATTCTCCCGTACCCCGGGCTTTCTGTAATTCAAGGGCATCTACCGCGTCGAGGCAATCACAGCACCCATCCCGAAACCCTTCCCCGGAGCCCCCACAGCCCAAACTTCTGGAAACCAAAAGTTTTCTGAGCTCGTTTGGCGGTGAAACCTGCCTGGCCTGGGGGCTATTTGTAGTCTCAGCTTTTTGCACACTGGGTGTGACTATTCACATGTTTCACACAAGTACCCTGTGCAGCCCAGGCCCCACTGGGTGTTAGGTGAAATACAGCCTCTGCACGAAAGACGCTGGCCACCAGCCGAAAAATTCCCAAGCGTCTCTGGCCCCAAAAGCATCCAACAAGGGCCTACAGACCAGAAGTGACCGGAAAGCAGCTGCTAACCCTTAAAACAGGGCACAGTCTCGATGCCTCCACCTTTCCGTGATGCTCAGGGTGCCACAGGGCCTTGGGATGTGCTGAATGTTCTCCGTCACGGAGAAATTCACGGGGTTATGCTGCAACGGACATCTTGACTCTCCTTCTCTCTCTCTCTCTCTCTCTCTCTCTCTCTCTCTCTCTCTCTCACACACACACACACACACACACACACAAGCCTTGTTTTCTACAGCATAGATTAGCAGTACGTACCCTGAATGCTGGCGAAAATGCGAGGGAGATGAAGACAGCTATGAGCCAGGTGGCAATGTTCCAAGACTCGGAAATCAGAGAACTGTCTCCAAGTCCCGGGTCTGCAGGCCATCAGCTGTGTGACTCAGGGCAAGTGACATAACCTCTCTGGGCCTTGGGAAACTGCGAAGCCGTGAGGCCACATGCAGCTCTCCCTTCTCGGCCACCACCCCTGCCCAGGCCAGGACCCCGGCCGCCGTCTCCCAGCGGTCTCTGCCTGTCTCCTTCCTTCCGGCTCGCCTGCCCGACACCACGCAGAAAAATTCTCTTAAAACTGCTTTTGTTAGGTCGCCCTCAACCCTTGCTTCAAACACACAATGGCTTTTTATTGCCCCAGTGAATGGAGCCCAACCTCCTTTGTTGGTTTAAGAAAGAAAAATCTTATATTAAAAATAATAAATCACCTGGAATTCTGTCAACCTAAGGCGGCCGACCTCCCCCGCTTGTCCACACAGGCACACGCAGAGGCACATGGCTGTGATCACGGGGGGTGGGCACATCTGCATCCCACTTGCCATTCGTCATGTCATGCCTGTTTTTCCCGTGCCGAGAAAGAGCCTCCACATTTATCTGAGAGCTGCTGGTCCCACGATCGGCCCCAGCAGAGCGATGGATGTCCTGAACTCTCAGAATCTCATGTCGGAGGGTGTCTTAGCAAGCAGTTCCCGAAATGCATGATGCAGAATAGCAATCTGTCCTCTACCCGGAGGGTCAGAGCGAACGTCGGAGCATGAAAGGCACTGATAAGTCCTGCCGCGCACGACCCAGCACAGATTCCTATAACCTGTTCCCAAACACACGTGAGCAAGGAGGAGAAGTCATCCCAACACCCGAGTCATCAGTGTCCCTTGGCACACACCCGGGGGCAGGCTAACCGTCCGAGGTCACCCCGGACGCGTCCAGAGTCCTCTCCTGCCCAGAAACCTGCCCAAATGTCCCCCAGCGATCTCCCTGGTAACTGACTTGAATCCTGAGCCTGGTACTCGTGCTCAACAGGGACTTCTCTCCTTTCACCTCTCGGAAAAAGTTCCCTGCGGTTACTGCCGCAGGCAGAGCTGGAGGAAACGGCCTCAGACCAGCCCCCGACCAGCTGGCGGGGTGAGGTCAGGCGACGGTTCCCTTCTGGGAGCCCCGGTTTTCTGGGGGATGGAGAAGCCAGCGGTTCTAGCCTGTCTGGGTTTTCGGCTCACGGCCGCGGCAGAGACCAATGGGGTTACTGTGTCCAGGAAGGGCAGCGACGAGCAGCCCTGACTTTTCTTCCTAGAGCCAGTCATGACGTGGAGTCAGAGGGGCCAGACGGAGAGCCCAGGTCTTCTGTGTGCGCCCCGGCGGACGGGTCCTGGGCAGGGCCGGGGCCCCGGGACTTCACTTCCTCCCCTTAAGATGAAACAGCCTCACAGACACAGAGGCACAAACACTCCCGGAGACGCTCACAAACACGCACACAGAGGCACGTGTCCAAGTGCGTGTAAGACTGGCGAAATCTGAACGAGGTCGGTGGATTGTGTCGAGGTCAATATCCTGGTTGTGACATCGGACCGCGGTTATGCAAGATACCGCCACTGGGGGAGATTAGGGGAGGGGCACCCAAGGTCTGTTACCACTCACAACTACGTGTCAATCTGCAATCATCTCAAGATAAGGTTGTTTTTTTTTTTTTAATTTTTAGACAATACCGCCTTCCCCCATCTTTTTTTTTTTTTTAAATGTTTATATATTTTAGAGACAGAGCAGGAGCAGGGGAGGGGCAGAGAGAGAGGGAGACACGGAATCCGAAGCAGGCTCCAGGCCCCCAGCTGTCAGCACAGAGCCCGACGCGGGGCTCGAACCCACGAACCGTGAGATCGTGACCTGAGCCCAAGTCAGATGCTTAACCGACTGAGCCTCGCAGGCGCCCCTGAGTTTTCTGTTTTTGTTTTAAATGAAGCCGGCCAGCTAACACCTGTAGCATGGGGACGTCACACGTACTCAACAGGATGGTGTATTTATCATTCCCTCTGGGACGCCCAACCGTATAGCAGGTGTTCAATAAATCAGCCCTGAAGAACAGGATCGAGGGAAGAACGTGGAGAACACAGGAGATGTTCGGGAGCTTTCCTCATTCTCTTGCTAAAAAGGCTGAACAACAGCCCAGAGAAACGAACCCGGTGGAGCCCGGGCGCTGGGCGCACCGTCAGCGCGGGGCTCCCGTGGTCTCTCGGCACTGGGGCCTTGTCACCATTCGAAGCCACTCAGAGGCTGCCGAAGAAAACCGCCCCCTCCTGGTCTCATGCCCCTCTGGCCGCTTACTGCACGGCTGGCGGGGAGGCCAGGAAGTCCCCAGGCTCCCCGCTGCCCGATGGGGCAAGGCCAGGGCGGTCCATGGGGCCACTCGATGGGAACCAGAGGGCGGGGGGGCCCGGGACGGGGACGGGCCCAGGGCGGAGGCTTCCGGGAGGGCAGACGAGGTTCGAGAAGGCTTACTAGCCAGCAGCCCACATCTGTGAAAACCCAGAAACCAGCTGGGTGTCCGGCAACAGACGAACAGTGGTCACTATCTGGCCCCTCGTCCAAGGACGCTCCGTGCCACGAGGACTGTGTCACGGCCGGCCCTCTGCCCTGACACGTTCTAACTTGCCCCGTCTCCCCTACGAATCCTGCCACTGTCCCCCACCTCTCAGCTAGGGAAGTCACAGCACAAGTGGGCTGGAAGCTCGGGGTTATGGAATCACGGGGAGTTTTCATCACGTCCTTTCAGTCTCTATTAGCTAAGTTTTCAACACCGAACACGTGAGACTTCAGGCAAAAGACTCAACACCGTCAGGTAAGCTCCCTTGAGCCCTTGGTGCCAACTCCTCCCTCGTCCCGGGCCCCTCCCTGTGCATGCTCCCACCCTCACGTTCTGGAAGCTTCCCTCAGGGTCTCGTCCTTCCAGGCCGCCATACCACGCCCACCCCGAGGGAGGGTCTGAGTGTCACAAGGTCCAGGACATCTTCTCAAGCTAAAACGCTTCTCCAGCATCGCCTTGAATGCATTTTGCAGAGTCCCAATCCGCTCGGGGTGGGGTGGGGGGTGGGGGGGTGGCGAGGGACGCTCCTTCCGCGTGGGGGCCCCGTCTCAACCTGCTGGACACACGCCCCGGTGGTGCCCAGGAGGAGGAAACCACGACGGCAGCTGCCTCGGAGCTGTGAGGCCGGGCTGGGGCGCAGTGCTCCCCCAAATCCCCACCGCGACAACGCGATCGTAAGGTCAAGATGACAGCCAGCGCTTATGCGGAGCTTGCCGACTGCCAGGGACCAGGCTGAGTGCTTGAGGCGCATGAATCCACTCGACCCCCTCTTTGAGGCTGATTCAATCACCAACGCTTTACAGATGAAGAAACTAAGGGGCACAGGAGTTACTTGCTCAAGACCTAACAGGAAGTGTTGGAGCCGGGATCCGTCACCTTTAAAAGTGAAATAAAAACCATTAAAATCCTTTTAAAAAACCTTTTAGTGTTTATTCTCGAAAGAGAGAGAGGGAGAGAGGGAGACAGAGAGAGAGGCAGAGAGAGAGGGAGACACAGATTCCGAAGCAGGCTCCAGGCTCCGAGCCATCAGCACAGAGCCCGATGCAGGGCTTAAACTCATGGACCGTGAGATCACGACCTGAGCCGAAGTCGGACGCTCAACCGACTGAGCCCCCCAGGCGCCCCAGAAATCTTCTTTTGATATGAAGGCTCAAGACTAGAAAAGAACTCTAACATCTGTTGAATGTGCACTTCTGTATCAGTAAGTGTAACCGGAACGCTTCCTCTGCATCTCATTTAAAAGCAAATCACACTTGGGGCACCTGGGGGACTCAGGCGGTTACGGTTCTGACTCTTGATTTTGGCTCAGGTCATGATCTCACAGTTCGTGGGATCGAGCCCTGTGTCGGGCTCTGTGCTGATAGCATGGAGCCTGCTTGGGAAACTCTCTCTCTCTCTCTCTCTCTCTCTCTCTCTCTCCCCTCCCCCCATCCCCCACTCACACGCACACCCTCACTCCCTCTCTCAAAATAAATAGATGGGGTGCCGGGTGGCTTAGTCGGTTAAGCGTCTGACTTCAGGGCATGATCTCACGGTTCATGGGTTTGAGCCCCACGTCAGGCTCTGGGCTCACAGCTCGGAGCCCGGAGCCTGCTTCGGATTCTGTGTCTCCCTCTCCCTCTGCCCCTCCCCTGCTCACGCTCTGTCTCTCTCTGTCTCAAAAATAAATAAAACATTTAACAAAATTCAAAATAAATAAACAGACATTTAAAAACCAGTAAGAGCAAATCACACGTAAGAATCCCCGCGCATCGCTGGTGGGGATCTAAACCTCCGCGGCCTCTCTGAAAACAGTCCGGCAGTTTCTCGAACAGCTAAACAGAGTTATGATAGGACTTAGCAATTCCGCTCCCAGGAATACACCCAAGAGAAAAAAAAAAAAATACACTCACGCAAACACCTGTACACAAATGTTCGCGGCGGGAATCACAACAGCCGAAAGGTGGGGGCGATCTAAATGCCCACCGACAGACGGAGGGACCGAAAACGCAGCACATTCACACGCCAGAGTATCATCTGGTCGTAACAGGGCACGAGGGCAGGGGTGGCCCTGGACAGCCCTTCGCTAAGCTACAGGAGCCAGCCACACAAGGCCACGTGTGGGATGATTCCATCCCCAGAAAACGTCCAGGACAGGCACATCCATCCAGAAAGTAGGGCTCGCAGGGACTTGGGGAGGGGAGCTTGGGGTGCCTTTCGGGGGTGATGAAAAATGGTCTACAATTAGTGGTGATGGCTGCACCACTCTGTGAATGTAACAAAACCACAGAACCGCATGCTTTAAAAGGGTGAATTTCATTATATCTCAATAAAGCTATTGTCAAAAAAATTATTTTTTTTTTTTTAGAGAATGCAACTCCCACAGGAAAAAAACTTCCCATGGCTCCGAGGGGACACAAGGAGGTCCTGGAAACGGAAGGGCGGTGGGTTCAGAGGGTGCTGTTCACCATCTGGCTTTGCCCTCCCGAGGGCCACCTTTGTACCCGGGGCTGGGGATCCCATGCCCCTCACATCGTGAACGCAAGCACCTGTCGCCAGAGGAAAAGCCTTGGCTGATGGAGTAGAAATGTCCCAGGGCACCTGCGTGCAGCCTCAGCCTCCAACGTGCCCCGGGCCAGGACCACCCCCTCCCCAGACCTCAGGGTCTTTGACAAAAGTGAGGGCTGTCGGACTCAAGAGTCACAAAGGTTCCTCCCGGTCCTAGGAGTCTAGCTCTGAAATTTGCCATGAATGCAAAGACAAAAGAAACAGAGATTGCAATCACGGTCACAGATAAAATATACTTCGTAGCCAAAGTATGGGAAGACACGGGCCTTTTTAATAGTGAATATTTTGTATAATAAAAAACAATACGTCGTTGTTGCGTGCATATGTTCCAAATAAGAGAGCCATTAATATACGACAGACAGCTGGTTATCCTTCGCATCTGTGGTTCTGAGATAACACAGTTCTCCTCTTCTGCGTTCAAAAGTGTTTAAGTCTAGTATGTTTCTCACTCACGCAAGGTTTGATAAAGTCCCCTCCAGCAAAAGGACGTAGCACCTTGACTACCAGCGAGGTCACAAGAGCAGGCTGATGGACAGAAATCACTCTCACCTCCACTGACTCAACAGACAGAGAGGAGATCAGGCACGGAAAATGTTCCCATAAGCATTAATAACCTGGAAAAGGGCCTAGTGGCCTCACGAACGTTTCATCTACACTTGCAAAAACAGAGCAAGGGAGGCTGCAAGCATCAAACACGTTACCTTTCAAGCCCGAATGGGCTGGTTAAAAAACTTTTAAAAGGCACAGTCTCTTAAATATAAACCTTTTAGGAGATCAGTAAAATCGATACACCTCTAGCTGGATTGATCAAGAAGGAAGGGAAGGCACCATTTACCACCATCACCAAAGAAAGAGGGGACATCACTACAGAACTTACAGACATTAGAAAAATACTAAGGGAATAGAGAGAGGCGCCTCGGTGGCTCAGCTGGTTACGCTTCTGACTCTTGATTTCAGCTCGGGTCCTGATCTCGCTGTTCAGGGGATTGAGCCCCGTGTTGGGCTGTGTGCTGGCAGCCTGAAGCCTGCTTGGGATTCTCTCTCTCTCCCTGGGTCTCAGCCCCTTCCCCTGCTTGCACAAGGGCACACAAGTGCACGCACTCTCTTAAAATAAATAAGTAAACATTTAGGGGCGCCTGGGTGGCTCAGTCAGTCGAGCGTCCGACTTCGGCTCAGGTCATGATCTCGCGGTTCGTGGGTTCGAGGCCCGCGTCGGGCTCTGTGCTGACGGCTCAGAGCCTGGAGCCTGCTTCGGATTCTGCGACTCCCTCTCTCTCTCTGCCCCTCCCCCGTTCATGCTCTGTCTCTCTCTGTCTCAAAAGTAAACATTAAAAAAAATGCATGAGATGGATAAGCTCCTGACAAAACAGTAATTACCAGAACAAACTCAAGAAGAAATAAACCTCATGGAATAATTCTCTCTCAGCACATCAAGACGGTGGCCAAGTCTCTTATCCGCTGAAGAACACAGGGTTACCGACCAGAGCAGGTTTTTAAATGCAGACAAAGCTAGTTGGTTCGGGCGGAGACGTCTCCTAGAACTTTCATTTCTGGTGGTTTTTAAGAACATATATTTAATGCCATCTCCATTCATCACCCCCCCCCCCCCCCAGCTCCTATCCTCTCTGAGACTCTGATCTTGCCGCAGAGTTCCTCAGGAACACCGCTCCCCTGGGCTGCAAGGAAACACCGTGTTCGATACATGAGGGTCAAAGGATACCGATCCCAATTTTAGCTATTTTCTCCATCCGGTGGGAGAGACGGGGCTCACACGTGTGAGAAGACCACATGAGACCGCACAGAACAAAGTTGTTACCGAGAATGACCAAGCTGCCTACAGACAAGTGCCTCGGGCAGCTAGGAGAGAGGAGAAACTTCCAGCAGGCGGGAGTTAGCAAAGGAAGGTGTCCCGGAGCAAGAAACAGACGGCAAAGTGCAAGAAAGAGTAGACGTCAAGACACGACGGCGGGGACGAGGCTGGGGTTTCAAGCAATAACGAGGAGCTGGGCACGCGCGTAGCGCTTTTAAGCGCACCCGTGACAGTGGCTCTCTCCCCACCGGGAGCCACACGACCCCCGTGAGAGCCTGATGACAAGAGTTACGGACCCTCGCCCCAGGAAAATACACGTATGTACCCGGTTCTGCATTGTGTTTTGAGGGCCGAGAAACACGTATGTGAGAAGCACGGGTGTTCGTAAACTCTCCTAACCGGGTTCCCGCGTGTTCCTCTTCCTGGGGCCCGACCCCAGCGCGGCCCCTCCCGGTTCGCCTCCCTCCACGAACAGGGCCCAGATCCCTGTGTGTTTGAGCTCCACGGCTCAGCTCTCCAGAACGAGGACTGGCGAAGAAGTGAGACGGCCCGTAGCGAAAACAGTTACGAGCTGGTACTTGTTGGGCACACACGATGTCCCGAGCCCCGTGGCAGATGTGCCGTGGGAATTCCCACATCCAGAAGAGGAAAACGGGGCCCACGGACAGACCGACAGACAGGCGGTCAGGTGGCAGGTGCCTGCCGACCGTCACCAACTGCGAACGTGGGTCGTCTCTGGGCCACGAGTCCCGGGAAGGGCCCTCCGCCGTCTGCCCGGATGCCCCCCTGCTCTCACAGGCGGCACCAGGAACCCAGAGGAGTGACAAGAGCTCAGATGGCAGGTGCCCCAGGACAGTTCCAGGTGTCGCGTCCCCCGTGCTGCCTCCTCCCACAGCTCCATGGTGGGGTCATTTGGAACACGGCCTGGATTCCCTGCAGCTGAGGCCAAGGTTCACGGGGGGGGGGGGGGGGGGTGGGTAACCAGGAGCCCTCCCTACGTGACAGGCACGACCCTGGTGGGGGCCTTCTGAGGCCAACGGGCTGTGAGCAGGGCCTCAGACGCCTCCCTCTCCTTCCCCTGCTCCCAGCAGTTTGGTCGCCACTTCTGCTGGAGTCCTGACTGCCTGCCAGGCCCCTGCTGGGGACTCTGCCCGTCATGTCCCACACACACACACACACACACACACACACACACACACACACACACACACGGCTCTGAGGCGACGTCCCCCCAGGCTCCCTGCAGGGCCCCAGAGTTTCCCACAATGCCCCACAGAGGTACATGGGGGCAGCTCTCCCGCGGACCCGGGCCCGGGGAGCCGGCCGGGATGCCTCAGGCCCCCAGCAGGCCCCCAGCACGGAGCCCCCCGGGGAGCCCCCGACCGCGGGCCGGGCTGGGGTGAAGCCACCGGGAGGAGGACCGGGCCCAGGTTCCAAAAGGCCCACGCAGAAGCCAGCGAGGGGGAAACATTTCTCCTGCCGCCCAGAGAACTGCTTCTTCCCCCGCGTGAGCGCCGAGAAGGTCCGCCCCAACACGCTGGGGACGGTCCCACCAAACGGGGCGGGGAGGGCGAGGAGCTCCAGAGCAGAGTCTGGTGAGAAGTTTCCAGAGCCTGTTCCAAGCATGCTCCGCTGAGCTCCCACAGGCTGCGGGCCAGATGCTGGGCTCCTGGGGGGTCCTGGGCTGAGGGCGGGCGGGGACACGGCTCTGGCCGCCTGACGGCGATGACATCGAAACGCAGGCACCCAGAGAGTCACCGGGAAGGGGCTTCTCCCAGACCTGCCGCCCCAACGCAGCTGGCGGGGCGGAGAAAGCGGCGGGCAAGGGTGCATCCCGCCTAGTGCTGGCAGCTGGGTGGCGTGGGGGGGGGGGCCGCCCTCCCTCTCGGAGCCTCGGGGGCCTCGTTTCCAGATGGGGGAAATTCTGATAAAACGGACTGCGAGATGCTACCGGAGAGAGACGCGGGACCGCGACAAGGGCACCAACGCATCAGAGACACAACAGTCATAAACGTGCAGTGCCTGCAACACTCAGCGAGGAGGAAAACACTGACACCGTTAGAGGGGGGAAAAGGAACGACTCCCCCCGAGAACGCAGCACGGCCTGTGTGCACACGTCCCGGGGCACGCACGCGTGCGAGGGCACAGGATGTAGGAGAGAAGGTTGTGAACGCGTGGGGCGGGGGAGGGTGCTGGACGTGGGCAGGATGTCTGTGCACGTGGAGGGGGCCGGGGGAGGCCGCAGGAAGAAGGGCCCCTCCGGGCTCCCGCGACACCCTCCGCAAGCCGCTGTCCTGACTCAGCGGGCCTCCAGCGACGCCGCCCACCCGCCTTCCGCAGGGCTGCCCGGAAGCCAGTCCTTAACCCCCACAGAAGGGTCCCGGTGTCCCAGGCACCTGGCGAGAGACGGGTAACCGGTCACCGGGGACCCGGGTTCGCCCATCCGTGGGGAGGAACTCGCAATCACACGGCACGGGAGCTGGCAAAACCAGGCCCGCGACCGCCCTACACGTTTTGTGAAGCTGATTTACTTATTTTGAGAGAGAGAGAGAGAGAGAGAGAGAGAGAGAGAGAGTCCCAAGCAGGATCCGAGCTGTCGGCGCAGAGCCCGAGTGGGGCTCGATCTCAGGAACCGTGAGATCGCGACCCGAGGCGAGACCCGGAGTCGGATGCTTAACCGACCGAGCCACTCAGGCGCCCCTCGACGCGTTTCTGCAAAGGGAAGAAAATGCAGAGCTTCAAGAAGAGGAGGAGGGCGAGGGGTGACGGGAAGCAGGAGGGTGGGGCCGCCAACCGAGCCCCCCGTTGACACGCAGAGCGTGAGAAGGTGGAGAAAGGCCGCTGGGGTCGGTCTGATGCTCTGCCACCACCAGCCCAGGGCCGGGTTTCTCCGCACCGCAGGGCTGAGGGGAGGGAGTCCGGGAGCCCCCTTGCGTGCTTGGCTGGGGACGCACAAGTCCGGTGGGCAAGTCCTCAGCTCCTGCACGAGAGGGGAAGCGGGGGCTTGGTCTCCAGAACGGCACCCCCTCTCTTCCGCAGGCAACGGGCCGGGGGAAGGGGCCGGGCCGCTTTCCGCAGGGCTGGTGGCCCAGGGACATCCAGGCCACTCCACCCTGTGTCTCCGGGTGGCCCCCGCGGCCGAGCTGCTTTCCTCGGGGCGGGAGCAGCGGCCAGGAGCCCCGCGAAAAGCCCCCCGCTCTGAAGGCCCGGGGCCTCCCGCGTCCAACGGTCCCGGGACGTCGCATAATCGCACAAAAGGACGAACGGCGCGGGACCGCGAGAAGGGGAAGAGGCCACGCCCGGAGGAATCCAGCCGCCCACAGGAATCGGATTAAAGGGGCTGCTGCTGTGACCAGTGGGAAGCCAGGCCCTCAGGCCAGCTGAGCCCCTACTGCCTGAAGGCTCCTCCCGGCCGCCCTGGTCCCCGAGTGGCCGCTGTGCTGTGGTCCCCAGGAGCCCCGGTGCCCCCTCGCCCCAGTCCTGCTTGGCCCGGGGATCTGGAAGGCCCACGCCTGCCTCCCACCTGCCTGCGTCTCCAGCCCATCAGGACCCACACAAGCCTCTTAATCCCCGTCTACAAAGCCTCTCGTCTGGAAGCCGGGAGACGAGGTTTACGGGTCCGGGGCGGCCTATAAAACAGAGCTGCCGTGTGTCAGTGCTCCGACCCCCTCCCCCGAGCCCCCTTTCTGGAAGCGGGTGCTTGTGCGGCTACCCCAGGGCAGGGCGGGATAGAGGCCAGGTCCCTGCCAGCCCCACATCATGTCCCGGAAGTGCTACTTAAGTCAGGGCGGGGGTGGAAAGGCCGAGGCCCTGGAGCCGGACCACCCAGTTCTCCCTCGTCCTGGCGTCCCAGCTCCCGCACTCACTGCTTGTAACTCGATCCCGAACTCCCAGGTTCAGGAGTCTCGGTCTCTGCATCTGAAAAATGGGCCCCATGCCACCCATCCACAGCGCAGGTCACCCCGCCCCCCACGGTCACGGGAGGAACCCGCAGCCCGGGGAGGAGACTGGCATCTTCCCCAAGGTCCCCCGTGTGGCTGGTGACAGAGTGGGGCCAATGACGGGACCCACGGAGGTTTGGGGCTGATGACCCATCAGTGGGCAGCCGTGGACACGGAGCTGAGACGGTCGGGTGACCCACAAGGCAGGGGTGAACCACCCTGGCACGCGGCCACCTGTCACCTGCCCCACGTCTTCCACCATGAAGCGCGTGACATTTTTAATGTAAAACGCAACGCGGTCTGAAGATACCTTTCGAACACTGAGGCGGTTCCTACGGTATAATCGACTGACAGTCAGCAGCAAACACGTTAAAAGAATAAAATAACATTTAGAATGCGTGACTGGCGTATAAACTCAATAAGGGAAGACCCCTGTGGATTCACCGCTGATTTAAAACCCACCCTGGGACGCCTGGGGGGCTCAGTCGGTTAAACGCCCGACTCTTGACTTCAGCTCAGGTCACGATCTTACGGTTTGTGGGATCGAGCCCCACACCGGGCTCTGTGCTGGTGGCATGGAACCCGCTTGGGGCGCTCGCGCTCTCTCTCTCTCTGCCTCTCCCCCGCTCGCATGCTCGCTTGAGCTGTCTCCCTCACTCAAGGTAAATAAAGTTTAAAAAAATGAATCAAATAAAACCTGCCTGTTTGTAGCACCCCCAGCAGTGGCCCCCTCCTCCAGGCAGCCTTCCTAGATCCCCACTGCCTCCCCTGCCCCCACGGGGGCCAGGTCCTGGCTGGGCCCTCAGCCCTCCCCGCGCTGACCCACACACACCTGCCACGTGGCTGCATCCGGGTACCCACTCAGGAGGAGTGTGGTGCCGCAGGGAAGCCTTTGGACGCTGGAGCCGGATGGCCCGGTTCAAATCCCAGCTCCTGTACCTCCCGGCTGTGTGACTTTGGGCAAGTGACTTCCCCTCTCTGTGCCTCAACTTCCTCATCAACAAAATCGGAGAACCTGCCCGACACGAGGGGTGGAGGCTTCCACGGGGCACCGCGGGACGGCATCAACACGCTCTGCTTGTCATCGCCGTCCCCTCCCACCTCGCTGTGTCTTCATGGGGACCAGGTGGACGGACGGAACCCCAGGGCCCTTCCTCGTCACCGGCTCTGCCCCACAGCTGTCACTAACCGGTGGGCGGGGTGTCGTGGCCACCGTGGGCTCTACCCTTGAGGGGCCCTCCTTGGGCCGCGGGCTGCTCCCTCGCCCCCGCTGCACTCTCACCCAACAGCCCGCCAGGCGGAAACAGTCACCCGCAGCGCTGCCCGCTCCTGCCCGGGGTCCCAGCACGCCCGTCCTGGCCCAGCTGAGCCACACGCTGACCGCGACCTGTGCGCCAGTCGTCTGAGGCTGTGGCACCTCGTGGAAGAGACCCAACCCGACCAGCGGTCAACGGCACGCGGCCCGGGCGGCGGGGGCAGGGGACCGGAGCGCCACGGGACTCACGGCCAAGCCAGACGTCTGTCTCGGGGGTCTTCTCCACGCACCCCCCGGTCCTGCTCCTGCCGACGGGGCCGCAAGACGAGATGGCTACTGCTCGGCAGCTGTACAGGAGCCCAGGGGCCCAGCCAGCAGGCCACCGTCTACTCCCATTTCACAGACAGAAGACTGAGACCCAGACCGGGGGAGAGTCTTGCCTGCGGCCACTGTGAGTGCTGGTGCTCAGAATCCGGGACTTCTGCCTTCCAGGCTGGAGCGAGTCCAAAGCCCCTTCCCAATTCTTTTTTTTTTTTTTTTATTGTTTTAATGTTTATTTACGAGAGAGAGAGGGGGACAGAATCCGAAGCAGGCTCCAGGCTCCGAGCTGTCAGCACAGAGCCCGACACAGGGCTTGAACCCACGAACCGTGAGATCAAGACCTGAGCCGAAGTCGGGGGCCTGACTGACTGAGCCCTCCGGGCGCCCCAGCCCCATCCCAATTCCTAACACAGTCCCTCTTATCCCAGGGAGAAGACCAACTCCCACCTTCAAACTCAAATTCGATGTCAGGAGACCTGGGCTAGGAGCATGGCCGTGGTCACGTTTAGTTGGTCGACCTTAGCCGACGGAACCACCCAAGTCGTACTGTGTCATTAAAACCCACTAGGGGCGCCTGGGGGGCTCAGTTAGTTAAGCCTCTGACTTCGGCTCAGGTCACGATCTCACGGTTCGTGGGTTCGAGCCCCGCGTCGGGCTCTGTGCTGACAGCTCGGAGCCTGGAGCCTGCTTCGGATTCTGCGTCCCCCTCTCTCCCGGCCCCTCCCCTGCTCGTGCGCGCGCGCGCTCTCTCTCTCTCTCTCTCTCTCTCTCTCTCTCTCGACAATAAACACTAAAAATAAATAAACAAAAACTAAACTCCCTGGAGGGAAGTCTGAACAGGAAGCGTGAAACACAGAGCTCCCAGGGGACTGAGCAAATACCTGCTCAGGGGCGTCTCCCCAGGAGAAACGCAGACACGCGTCCACACGAAAAGCTGCACGCGGACGTTCAGGGCAGCACGGTCCCCGGGGGGGCCAACAGAATCAGCACCCACGTCCGCCAGCCGAGGCGCGGGTGGGCAAAACGCCCATCGGTGCGGGGACGCCGCGCTGACACCTGCTATGGCCGCGGCAGACCGGGGACGCGCGCTGTGTCCGAGGAGCCAGGCACAGAAGACCGCGAGTCGCGTGGCTCCGCGTGTGTGAAATGTACAAGAGGTACACCCACAGACACGGAAGGGACGCGAGTGCTTGCGGGGCTGGCAGGGGTGGGGGGGACCGGATAGTGCCGGTGGCCGCACGACTCCCTGAATGAGCTAAATGTCACCGCGCTGTAGGCTTTAAAAGGGTGAATTTTGTGGTGTGCGAATTATATCTCAACTGAAAAACAGATGAAACAAAAACGATGTCTTCGCAAGGTCAGGGCGCCAGGCCTGTCTGCCCGGCCCCCTCCCCTGCCCTCTGGCACCCCAGCTTCCTCGTGGTCCCCTGCCCAGACCGTCCTCCTGGCTCAGGTGACAGCCCCCAGCCCTCCCCGCTCCCCCTGCCCACTCACTTGCTCGCAGCCACAGCCCTCCCTGCACCCCGTCTGGGTTACTCACTGTGGGATCCTGGGCCCAGAACAGTGCCTGGGACACAGCAGGTGCTTCATACAGACAGACCGAACAAAATAATAGAATCCTTTCAGCGACCGGCACAGCTTTCAAGATAAAAGTCCCAAATTCCTGGGCTATGCTTACAATGGCCTCCCTCACCAGTCCTTACCGCAGTGCTGGAATCTTCTGGAAGCTTTAAAATACCAGGGGCCCCAGGGCTACCCCCTTAGAGATTCTGATTAAAAGGCTGGGCTAGGGCCCAGTCACTGGTATAAAATTCAAATAGATTCAAATTGGTTCTCAGGCAAATCCCACTCCCGCATCTAGGCCTTTGTACATACTCCCCAGGAGCACGTGACTCTCACATGGACCCGGCTGAGTCCTTTCCAGCCTTCGGACTCAGCTTAGAGAGCGCCTCCTCCAGGAAGCCTTCCCTGAACACACCAGCTTCCCACCCTCCTGCGAGCTCCCGGCAGGTCCCAGCACAGAACTTGGCACGCCTCACGACCACGGCCAGAGCCTGTCACCCCCCCCCCCACTCCCCACCCACGCGAGCAGCCGGGGGCAGGGCCCGCCTGACTCCACGGCATGTCTTCAGAGCGCCTGCTGCCGTGTAGGACGCAAACATCTGTCGACCTGCTGGGTGGAATGTGTGTTTCTCCCGGGCGGCCACGGACAAGAGTAGAAGCACGAGCAGGGACGAGGCAGCTGTGTCCCCGTCACAGGGCTGCCGGGATTTCTTTCAAAACCTATGCGTCTAATCAGCTCGTATTGCTGAAAAAATACACCAGCAAAGTGGCATTAGGCTGTGGGCTTGTTGGGCCCCCTGGCATCGCGTCGCCCCCCCAAAAGGTGATCCAAGAGGTTTCCTGACCCTAAGGTGGGACAGAATATCACGGGAGGGGCCCCCACGTCATACCCTGAGTTTAAAACCCCGACCCCACGAGATGGGGGAGATACTGAAGGAAGGTGTCAACTCCCAGGTTCAAGATCACCAAGGGAGGGGGTCTAACGCACAGCCGGTAACTACCACTACTGATCCTGTATCACATACTTGACTGTTGCTAAGACAGCAGATCTTAAACGCACAGAAAAAAGAAAGAAAATAGCGACGTGGTGAGACCGGTGGTGATCGTTTCATAACATATAAATGTTTCCAACCAACACGTTGCACCTTAAACGCACACAATGTTATATACCAATCATACCTCAGCACAGCTGGAAAAAAGGAAAAAGAAAATAAAGAAAACCTAGACCCTGGGAAGGCGCCCTCTCCCTCCTAACCCTGCAGAAGAGACGGCCGATAGATTACTCGACGTTCTACCGGCAAGGGCAGACGGCCCCGGCATCCCTTCTCAACACAGCCCCACCTGCCAGTCACACTCACGTGTGAAATGCAAACCACCTGCGACCCTTGAAGCCCTGACCTTTCATTTTGACAGACGACGGGGAAACTGAGCGAAGGTCACATGGCGAGAAGCCCCCCCCCCCCTGGCCCCCCCCCCCCCCCGTCAACCTCCCACTTGGGGCTACGTGGCCATCGGAGGCCAAGTTCCTAGATACTCTTCCTCGGGGCCAGACATCACCCCTCTCCCCGTCCCGACCAGGATAGGGACCAGGGGCAGAAAATGAACGTGATCTCCAGACATGGGTGCTTCCCCAGCCCAGAAAACGTGCCGACTGGGGAAACCTGCCCACAACCTACAAATCCTCCAAAGACAGTCACAGAGAGCTAACCTCCCAAGAGTAAGATCCCGAGAGATCTAAGCAGAGAAGGGGCCGGAAAGCTCTGAGGACTCTGGACTTCACCAAAGACGGCCACCCTGCGGCCCTGCCCCTGCCCCTCCCTGCTTCCAGGGAGGGCTGAGCTTTGGAAACCTTCTGCCTCAACCTCCTCTTTCCCAGTTGCCTCCAATCACCTCCAGGTTTAGGACAAGGCGCGTCTGGAGAGCTCACTCCTCTGAGCAGATGGCTTCCAACGCGCCAAGAAAAGCACGGCCCTCCCCTCGGAGGAGGCGGCGGGAGCTTGAGAAAGGCCCAAAGCCCAGTCACTGCCCAGCTGCCGCCAGGGAGAGAGGGTGCCAGTGTCGGCCCAGCCGGGCAGCCCCCGCCCCCCGCCCACCCCGGCATCTTCCGGAAGGCTCCCCGCCTCCAGTCACCTTGCCTAGGTGTCCCACGAGCCCACACCGGGCTGGGGAGGAGGGCTGCCAGGCCCTCCCTGCAGAGCACGGAGCCGTGTGGGCGCCGAGAGCCGGGGAACAGGGGAAACAGATGTGCGTGCCGGCCCCGACAGGCAAGTGATGACAGGCGCTCTCTGCGGGCCTCAGATGTCAGCCTGGAGACAAGAAAGGGGCCGCGGCAGCAACACCTGTTTTGGGTGCGGAGGCCACGCTCCGGGGGCCGGGCCGGGTGTCCCCTCCGTGAGGGGCCAGGGTGTGGTTAGGTAAGCAGCTGCACGACGCTCCAGTCCCCGGAACGCTCCCCGGACAGACCGCGGGAAGAGGGCAGGGCGGCCCGCCCGCCAACTGGCTTGCAAAGGAGGCCAAGGGATCCCGCGGCGGACCGTCGGGGACGGGGGCAGGCTTGTCCCACCAGCAGCGGGAGGTCCCAGCTGCAACCTGAACACCAGAGCAGGGCTCGGAGAGCAAAACCCAAGGGTGCTGCCAGTCAGCAGGGCAGAGAAAGGGGAGTACAGGACGTCCGGGCCGGCCAGCGGGGGACCTTCAGGACCTCGGGCCCGTGCAAGCTGACCTCCTGCCTCTCCGCTGCTCTGGGGGAGGGGGTGGGCCCCGTGCAGGGGAAATTAGGACCACGTCCCTCCAGGGCACTGCCACCTTCACAGCTGGAGCCCCGGGGTCCAGAGAGCCTAGAGGCTGGAGCACAGACGCCAGAGCGGGCCTCCTGGGTCCAATGCTGGTCCCGCGGTTACCAACTGAGCGACCTTGGGCCAGTCACTTGACCTCTCTGGAGTCGTCATTTCCGGTATGAAACGGAGGCAGCAGCACCTGCTCAGTAAGAGTGAACACGGGGGAAGCATGTGGCAGGGTCTGGAACGCGGAGAATATTCTAGAAAGGCATGATCATCCCTATTACGTCCCCAGCTGCCATCTCGGGCAGCCTGGCCAGCTGTGCCCCCTAGCTCCAGAGGGAGGGACGACCGACCCCTTATCCCCCGCAGAAAGGTTGGGGGGCAGAGGCCGCGACATGGCGGCATGCGGGGGCCGCCCAGAGACCTAACCCCGAGTCGCCAGCACCTCAGGGACAGAGAAGGGAACGAGCGTGTCCCGCGTTCCCACCGGGCACCAGCCACTCTCAGACCCCAGACCTTCCAGAGGAAGGATCACCTCGGCGTCCCAAGCGCAGTCCTGTGCACGCGGCCGGCTCAGAGGTCTGGCGGTTTACACGGCACGGTGCCCTCCAGGAGGCGTGCGCTCGGCTGGACCGAAAAGCCGCAAACGCGATCCCGACAGAGGGTGTCGGTGACTTCTTTTCTTTCCTTTCTCTTCCTCTCTCTCTTTCCCGTCCCCTCTCTTTCTCCATGTTCTTTCACACTGTTTAAAGCTGATTCACCAATGAATGAACGTTGAGCAGGAAACAACGGAGGCATCGCGGGAGGCGGTATAGACGAGGTTCCGGAACATGCCGTTCCGGCTCAGTGGTTTCCCTGTGGCTACCTTCCAATGCCCCTGGCCACTCCCACCCAAGTTCTCAAACCACACGGCGGAGACAGACAGGGCTCGGGGGCTGGCAGGAGCGAACCCTGCCAGCCCCCGCCAGGAGTCCCAGGTCTGTTTCCAGCCACACTGTGTTGAGGCCTCATGCCCACCGTGGCGCCTCTGGAGAGCCCCGGCCCCGCTTTGTTTACGGCTCCGCGGGAAGTGGCATTCTGGGCCGGGCTCCGCGCCCCTCCCCCCGACACTGAAGGCGCTGCACTTGCCTCCAGATCCCCAGCGTCTGGAACAGTGCCTGGCTCAGAGTAGGCGCTCCACAAACATTTGTTAAATGAATGGCAGGGAGGGAGGAAGGAAGAGCAGGAGGCTGAGTTTCCGGCATTCTACCCTCTCACAGGCGGGAGCTGATGCTCCCCCGTCCTCCCTCTGACTACTGGAGCCGCGCGGCTGCCCTCCCCATCCCGCCCCCCCACCGTCAAGGCTGATGGCCTCGCCACCCACCTGGACGGCTGCCACGGCCCAGCCCTGGGTGGATCTCTTCCCGGCGCGTTCCAAGCCTTCCTTCAAGGACTTTTTCTCTCTCCCCTGTGCCTCCAACTCCAAAACTGCCTCCTGTGCCTGACTCCGGGGCCTTCCGTGCACACCAGCCTCGTCCCCCACGCCGTCATCCCCACTAAGCACCTCTGGTCGCCCCTTGCCTCCGCGCCTCCTCACCCTTGACCCCTCCCTCTCCACCGCACCCCGCCCGAGGACGGAGTGGGGCTCGGGGCTGGGAAGACGTAGGTTGAAGACCCACTTCAGCCACCTCTACTGGTTGTGGGACGGTCACCGATGCCACCTGACTTCTCTGACTTCTCGTCTGCGAAATGGGGGCAACAAGGCCTCCCAGGAGCAGACGCTTTGGAAATGGCACCGAACCGAGCAAGCCAGCCAGCCTTCCCCAACTCACGCTGACCCCTTCCGGGCAGACTCCGGCTTGCGTTTTCATCCCCACGAGGCTCCCCTCCACCCCAACCTTCCCAGCTGGACTGTTTCCTCAAGTTCCTGCCCGCGAGGCCCGCGCTTGGCAGCTCATCAACTCCCGATGAGTGAGCAAATCAACAACGGAAAAACTCGCCACGGCGTGGACGCTGTGCGGAGAGCAGTCGAAAACCTCAGAGAGGGCGCTGTGGCCAGCACGCGGCACCGCCACAGAGCCCGAGACCCGCGGCCACCCCGCGAAGCGACAGCCTCACAGAGGAACTGGCCTGCCTCCTAGAACAGTCTGCCCGACACACCAGGTGGATGGGAGGGTCCCACTGGGCGCCAAGGGCTTGACCTTCCGGGGGCATCCGAATGCCCACGGCGGTCGCACACTGGCCCTCCGCGGCAGGCGCTCCGAACCTCCGCTCCGCACCAGGGGGACGAGCACAGACACGTGCTCTCACGTGCTCAGTTCCCTGGAGACGGGGCGGGATGCTTGGGGACGGCGCCGGTGGCGCAACACATGTTTACGGAGCGCCTACTCTGAGCCAGGCACTGTTCCAGACGCTGGGGATCTGGTAGCAAGCGCAGAAGCCGGGCTCACCTCCCAAGCCCTGGCCCTTCCGGAAACCGCTTTAGACGCCCAGCAGCAGATCCACAGGCCGGACCGCCGCGCGCTGCTAACGAGGAGTCCGCACCCACAGCGGGGAGCGATGCGTGCCCCCGTTTAGAACGAGAGGCCCAACAAAGCCCCCAGCGACACCTCCACGGCCCGAAGGGGACGCGTGCAGAGAAGGTAGCCTGGGCAGAGGGCGACGGCACAGAGCAAGCACCGGTCGCGGGCCCCACGCCCGCGACGTGGTACCGTGACAGGCATCCGATCAAACAGGCCGGTCTCACGGTCTCTGGCGGGGATTAGGGTTCAGGGCCCCCTCGGCCACGACGGTGATCCCAAGTCACAAACACCCACTTCCCCAGACCCGCTGGGGGCAGGTCCTGCCTCGGCCTCTGCAGGGGCAGATCCAAAATTAACTGAGCCCCGTCTGGCTCCTCCGGGGCAAGCAGTGTGAAGGCAGGCGCCTTATAAACAGGGCGCCAGCAACCCCCCCCCCCCCACCTCCTTCTGCACAGCTGATTTGCAGAGAAGAAAGACTCTCTTCCCGCCGGGGGGGGGGGGGGGGAGGGGAGTCTGCTCAGGCCGCTGTCCCCCAGGGTCCCAAACCCCCACGTCTGAAAATCTGGTTCCATCTGCTGTTAAGCAACCAGAGGGTCTCAGAGGACAAGTGTGAACTTGGGTGTGGAAAGCTGCAGAAGCTACACAGGGCGAGCGCTGGAGCGGAGAGGACCGTCCGCGTCTGCTGCGTTTCCAAAGGGGTTAGTGCAGAGACCTCACGGCGACCCGCGTGGCCTCACTAATTACCAATGTTATCAGGCGGATGACAGACGCGCCCCGAGCTTCCTCCGTGTGACAGACTCCGCTCGCTGCAAACACCCTCAAGTTCAGGCCCGTGCCTGCCCTTTGCCGCAGTGCCCTGTTCTGCCACAAGACCGGTCCCCCCCAACTCCACTCGCCTGCCAGCTCGGCCAGGCCGGCGCTGTCCCCCAAGCACCAGCCCGGCCGCCCCAGGAGGGCACCTCCTACTGGAACGCGGCACACAGGACCAGTACAAACGCCTCCCCGGCAGAGGCACAGAAAACAACACGTCTTCCGAACCCGCTCGGATCGCAGAGGCCAAAGAGAAAACCGCCGCTTACCTTCATTGCCGGTGCCACCGGGGAGCTCCAACCGAGGGGCCCCTGGCGGGCCAGCCCTTGGCCGGCGCACACCAGGGTCCCACACTCCACGCAGGCGCCGATGATCAGCTGCCGCCCATCGTCCACCAGCAGGCTGTGGCTCGCTCGCAGGGTGTAGAGGAACAGCGGCAGCCGGGCGACCCGCACGGCCCTCAGCCCAAGACACCGCTCCTTCTCCTGCTGGCAGAAGAAGCACACGAACGTCTCCACCCGGTACTGTCGAGACCAGGCGCTGACGGCGTGCTGGGCGCCGCGGGCCTCGTGCTGCAGCCACTGGCCCAGCAGGTCGTGGTAGCACAGCACGCAGGTGGCCACCAGGCCGGTGGAGTCCGCGGGCCTGGCGCGTGGGGCGGGCGGGTAGACGGTGAGGAACGGGAAGAAGGGCTCCTTTTCGCCCAGGCGGCCCGAGGGGTTCACGTTGAGCTGGAACTCCTTCCCGGGGCCCAGCTCGGCCCCGCAGACGTAGCAGACGGAGGCAGGGCTGCCCGGGGCCGACGCGGGCGGCTCGGAGAGGGCGGGGTCCGAGGCAGAGAAGGCCTGGTGGTACCTGCCCAGGAAGCCCTGCACGGAGGTGATAAGTTCGTCGTTGTGGCAGGCCCGGTACAGGGCCCACACGTCCTCCAGGACGCTGAAGCACTTGGGACAGCTCCGGACCTCGCAGCGCTTGTTGGGGCCCCGGGCGTTGGGGGGGCGTGGCAGGAGGCTGAGGAAGGGGAAATGCATGGAGCCCCTGGGGGTGCCGTTCAGGATCCTGGAGGCCACGGCCCGGGCGTCCTGGGTACAATCCTCCCCGCAGAGATAGCAGGCCTCCGGCAGGGCCCCGGCGGGCGGGCCCTCCTCCCTGGGGAGCCGGCGGCCCTTGGAGGCCATGCCCGGGGCATGGCTGTTCAGGGGCACCACGTACAGTCGCTGCAGGACGGGCACGTTGGCCAGCTCGAAGCTTTGCCACTGCTGCATGAGCGAGGAGAAGCAGCAGGGGCACACCAGGGTGCTGCCGCCCTCGCTGATGGGCTGTGCCCCCGGAGGGGGGCTGTGCAGCCACAGGAAGGGGAAGAAGGGCGCCTGAGCCAACTTTTCCTGCTTCTGCACGTGGATCTGGTGCCTCGAGGCCGGGGCCAGCGGCGACCCGCAGATGTAGCAGCAGAGGCCCTCTGCTGGCGCGGCCCGGCTCTCCGGGGAAGCCCAGGGGCCGGCGCCTCCGTTCTCCTTCTCTTTGGCGCCGGGCAGGGGCTCCTCCTCGCTGGTGATGTTGATGTCACTGTCCTCGGACATGCAGTAGCTCCCGCGGGTCTCCCCCGGCGGCCTGCTCTCCGGAGGAGTCCTGGCGGCCGTGCCCGGAGGCACTCCTTTGGCGCCGTCCGCGGGGGCCGCCTGGACCGGGGGGCCTTGCCAAGGGTCCTGAACGCCCCTCAGGACGCTGGCCCGGGCCTCGGGGACCCAGTGCCTCCCGGCCGTCTTCCGCCGGCGCCTCGTGCCGGCCTTGGGCTCCCCGTCCCCGCGCGGCTTCGAGGGGACGCCCTCCTCCTCCTCCTCCGCCTCCTCCGCGTCGCCCTGTCCCGGAGGGGGTCCCGGCGCCGGCCTCCACTCCTGGCAGCGGCCCGCGCGAGGCCCGGGCCCCGGGGGGCCGCGCGCCGCCCCCGCCGCCGCCGCCGCCGCCGGCGCCCCGTCCCGGCGGGGACTGGCGGCGTCGCGCGCGGCCGGCTCGGGCTCGGAGAGGGGGTCGGTGTCCGACAGCTCCGACAGCTCGGAGTCCCGCGTCTCGTCGCCGGCCGCGCCGCCCAGCGCGTAGGCGACGTTCCACTCGCGGGGGCCCCCGGCGGCCCCGCGGCGCCCGGCCGCGCCCGCGTCGCACTGGTGCGGCCGCTTCAGCCAGTACATGCGCTTGTCCACCGGCGTGCGGGCGCGCTCGAACGCGGCCCACTGCTCGCCCAGGAAGCAGCGGCACACGGCGCACACCAGCACGCAGCCGTCGGCCGGGCACAGCTCGCGCGCGCCGGGCGCCGGCTCCTGCTGCTGCAGGAACGGGAAGAAGGGCTGGGCCGCGGCGCCCGCGCCCGCCGCCGCCGCCGCCGCCGCCGCCGCCACCGGCTGCCTCACCTGCAGCTTCAGCTCCTTGCCGCGCCCGATGCCGCCGCCGCAGATGAAGCAGGAGAGCGGCGCGCCCCCCCCCGCCGCCGCCGCCGCCGCCGCCCCCGCCGCCGCCGCCCGCCGCCGCCGCCCGCTCGCCCACGGCTGCCATGAGCCGCTGCTTGCGGGAGAGCGGCGCCGGCCGCCCGCTCATGGCCGCGCCGCGTCCGCCCGTGCGCCCGCGCCCCCCGGGGCCGCCCTCAGCGCCCGCCGCCCACGCCGCCCACGCCGCGCCCGACGTGGGGCATGAGCGCGCCGCGAAGTTTGGCGGCGGGCGGCCGGCGCGGGCGCGGGCGCACGGCCGCTCGCGGGGGCGCCCCCCCCACCCCGGCCTGCCGAGCCCCCGGCGGCGCCGCGGCGAGCGCGCCCGGAACGCAGCGGCGGCGGCGGCGGCGGCGGCAGCGGCGGGCCCCGGGCGGCTGGAGCGGCGGCCGCATGTGCGAGCTCCGGCGCCTGCCAAAGCGTGGGGTCATTTAATTGGGGAGGAGGGGGGCGGGGCGGCGCGGAGGGCGGCGGGGGAGGGGCGGGGGGCGGGCGCGCGGCGGGCGGGGAAGCCCTCCCCCGCGCGCCCGCCCCGCCTCCCCGGCGCTCCCTCCCCCCGCCCCCCCGCCGCCCGGACTGCGCACAATGGCCCGGCGGCTCCGCGGTCGGGGCCGTGTCCGGCGGGGCCCGCGCGCCGAGGATCCCGCCCCGGGCAGGGGCCCGCGCTCTCTCTCTCCGTCTCGCTCTCTCGCTCTCGCTCTCGCTCCCCCCCCCCTCCCCGACCCGGACAGCGGTTAAGTAAAGGGCGAGCGGGGCGCGCGGGAGGAGCCCGGTGAGGACGCGGCCGGCGCCGAGACTCCGAGGAGCCCCGTGGCGGGGCAGGGGGGCGGGGGGGAGAGTGGCTCTCGGGAGGGGCGGCTCGGGGCGCTGCGGCCCCCTCCCCGTTTCAAAGCGGCGGGGGTGGGGGGGGGGCGAGGGACGGCCGTTGGCGGCCCTGCGCCGCCCTGGGTTGGGGCACCTCTCGGGGTCCGGTGCGCCGAATGTGGAGACGGAACAGGAGCAGTTCCCTGGCTCCTGGGGCGTGGTGGCGAAGGCGCCGTCAGGGGGCCGGAGTCCTTAACCTGCCACACAGCTCTCCCCCCCCCCCCCCCGCCGCTGCCCCGCGGCCGCTGCAGCCCCACCGGCAGCACAGAAAGGGTCCTGCGTGTCTCGGCGCTGTGTGTTCCAGAGCGAGTGACTCAACCACTCTGGGCCCTTTCTTCCTCCTAATAACTGGGAGCTCTGGCAGGGGACCGACTGCGTGCCAGGGGCCATGCTAAGCACTTTCTACACATCAGCCCAGTGCCTGCCCCCAGTAACTAACTCTGGGTTGAGTGCTGACACCTGCCCATTTCACAGATGGGAAAAAAAGAGCCACTGGGGGTTTAAGGTACTTTTCCGGAGTGGCGGGAGGGATTCAGCCCCAGGCAGTGGACTCCAAGCCCCACGCCAGGCAAACGTGTGGTCCCGTGGCCGGGCCCCTTCTGTCCTCCCCACCGCCCTGGCTCAGGCTGGGAGGCCCTTGTGCGAATCCAGGCCTCGCTGGGCCTCCTCTTCCCATCTACGAAATGACATCTCTTCCAGCTTCAAAAGTCTCTGAGTCTCTGACTTCAGAGCAGTTGACCCTGAGCAGTCCCTGCCTGCCAGCTGGAACCCAGAGTGAGCCTGGGGACAAAGGTGCCAGGTGGGCCCTCTGCCCTCCGGGGCACTGGCACGTAAATAAACCTAGGCTTCCCCCTTGGCATGGGGGGGGGCACGCATTATAAGTCAGCAGAACAAGGGCGAGGGGCCGGCTCCTGGGAACCCCTGGAGAGTATTCCAGGGGTCACAGTCTAGGAGTTAAAAAAATCATCATCACCACCAACACCGCCGAAAACCCAGTAAGTACTGCAACTCCTTACCCAGACCCAGAAAAGAGCTGCGTCAGCAAAAACTGTCCCCAAGGAATGCTGGGGCAGGGCAAGGGTTTCTCCCTGCTTCTGGCATTTTGGCGGCAGGAGGGGACCGATGAGGAAACGTTAAGGGGCCAGGTCCACTCATTGGGCCCCTAGCACAACCCTCAAGCCCCACACAGACCGAGAGGTTCCCGGTGAAACCGTGCCCCTTTGGAAATGCAGATCCCCGTGGGGTTACCCGTGAACCCCTTAAGCTCGTGCTTCCTCCCTCCTCAAAATGCGTCTGCGGGTTCTTTGTGCGACTGCTGCTCGCCTTTGCGGCCTCGGCTGCAGCGTCTTCCCCCAAAGGCTTCCCTGCCTTCGCCATCCCAAGCAGGTCCCCCGCGCTATTCTCTGTCTCAACTCACTGGCAAAGGAATTTGCTGTTGGTGTTATTTATTTTTCTGTCCACCTCTTCCCTGAGCTGCAGCCTGGGTCCACCCACCCGTCTCCCCCCCCCCCCCCGGGCCCCGCACCCCCGGGGCAGGAACCAGGTCCGGCTTGCTCGCTGGTCACATATCTGGGGCCTCACTCAGGGCCTGGGTCCCGTGCACTGGGGTCCCGATCCTGCCCCGTCCCTCTTCTGTCTGTGTGAGCGTCAGACGGACCTCTTAGCGCCCCAGGCCTCAGTTTCCTGCTCTGCACAGTGCACCAGATTTGTGTGTGTGTGCCCATGAACTGAGGCAGAGTGATGCCCTGGGCACAGACAGAGGCCTGGCACGTTGGGAGTGAGAATGTGTGTGTGTTGCCCCTTTGTGGCTCTGTGTGAGGGAGGAGGGCCACAGGGGTCAACAGGACAAAATGAGGGAGGTGGGAGTTTTCTTGGCTAAGCTGGTCTTTAAGCGGAACTTCCCGAGCATGTGCCTTGTGTGTGTGTGTGTGTGTGTGTGTGTGTGTGTGTGTGTGTGTGAAGTGGACCCGGGGTGGGAGGAAGGAGGCATCCAGCTGGATGTTTTTGTTTCCCTCAATGACCAGTGACTCGGGAAAGTCCCCTGGCACGCATCTCAGCAACCAGGAAGCAGGTGACCACAGATCAGAGGGAAAAGGCAGGTGATGACGGTTGGCCATCTGTGGGTGGGTGACCGAGGAGTGGGGCTGTTGGCACGGTGTGACAGTTACTCGTTGTATGGCCTTGGTCTGCGACTTCGCCTCTCTGAGCCTCAGTTTGCCCATCTGCAAAACAGGGATGACAAAATGGCTTGTCCCGGAGGGCTGGGAGGGGGGTGAACTGGGACAATCCAGGTGAAACACGCTCTCCACGGACCCGGAGATGACTGCGTTTGGACACATTGGTGGAATGTGAATCTCTCCGGGACCTGTGCCTTACAGATGTAAACGCACCAAATTTGTGCGACCAGCCTGTGAGGTAGGTTGTCCCGTACCCCCGGTTTACAGGCGAGGAGACAGAGACGCAGGGAAGACAAGGCAAGGCCCCAGGTCACACAGCCTGGTGCAGCTGAGCTAGAGCCCAGGCACCTTGTAGCTCCCTGGCTGTTAGCTAAGAAGACGAGCTTTCTCCTGAGTCCAAAGGTGCTGGTGCGTCGGGGCAGGGATGGCCTCCGGTGCCTCACGTGTGTTCCCCGTTTCACACCCGGGGCAACTGAGGCCCTGATGGGTCCCCGTCTGGACGCAAACAGGCGGGACACGTGCGAGAAGATGAGACGCGTCGAGGCCCCCTTGTATTAACCTCGCTTAGCAGAGCCACGCCCCTGCTCCCGCTCTGAGCACATGGCCTCCCTGCAGCTGGAAAGAGGGTCCCCATCTCCCCCCGGGCCCCGTGAACCACTGCCTGCACTCCCCATCTTCCTTCCTAGGGCGTGGGGGGCGGTGGGCTTCCAAGCAGCGACAGGTGCTCAAGGGCAGAGCCGGTCCTGCGGACGGACAGACGGCGAGAAAGCGCCCCACCTTGGTTCTGAAGGAGACCAGAAGGCCGTCAGCTTGGAACATCTGGGCGCATCTCAGATTCGCAGCTTCCTGTGGGGTTGTCTTGGCCCAGAAACCACAGGAATCTGCCCTCACCCTGCCGGCGAGGCGACTTTCCAGGCTCTGCGCACTTATCGCACGTTATTTTGTGCATCTGCCTCCGGGCCTGCTGTTCCCACTGGGGCCGAACCTGAGTGGCTTCCCCTGTGCTGTCGCACGGTGTCACAAGGCCAGGGACGTGGCTGGGGCTCCGTCGGTGCTTGACCTTCGGATGCCAAAACCTCACCAGGCCTTCCAAGTTCCAGAATTGCCCGGGCCGCTCCTGCCGGCTGCCAGCGTCCCACTCCCCCCGCGGGGGCCCGCAATGGAGGCCGAGTCCGTTCCAGGCGCCCAGCCTCCCCGCTTCTCCCCGGGGCCTTTGCCCTTTGGGTCCTCCCTCGAAACTGCAATGTGTGTGTTTCAAGCACCCCTCCCAGGGCCGTTTCCTTCTGCAGGCTGGCCTGTCTTGGCTATTTCAGAGGCTGTGTTTGGCCTCTGGCTCACTGGGGACCAGGAAAACAAAATTTATCATCTGACTGCCCTGGTTTTTTTTTTTTTTTTTCTTTCTTTCTCCTCCCCCCACCCCCCAAGAATGAAGCAAGCACTTTTCTGCCATTCTCAGAAAGAGCTTTAAACATGGCAGGCCACCGGCAGAAGTCTGTCCTCCTCAGACGGAAGGAATGCAACCATTAACAATAAAAAAAATCCCCGGGATTTATGGGGGCCTCGGGCTTATGAGCCGTTTCACACCCGTTAGCTCACATGACATAGCAGTGGGGGGGGGGGCGGGGGGGAGGAAGAGCGGGAATCGTCCTCTCCATTTGAGACACAGGGACACTGAGGCCCAGAGGCACAGGCCCTCACAGTGAAATTTCCTTGCGCTTTCGACGCGGGCCAGTAAACATTAAAAACGCACAGCATGTTGGGTGACCCTGTCTTAGCGCCCCTTGTTTTTCTAACACGAGTTTTGGGGAGTGGAGGGGGCCGGGCGACCTTCCCGTCGCGGGGGCCCGAGACCCCTGTGCAGATAGATGCGCCCCGGAAAGCCGCAAAGCGCTTCGTTAAAAACCAAAGTAAACACTGCCTGCATTCTCCAGTGAGGCGCCCGTGCGTGGGGGTGCACGTCCCAAGAGCAGAATCGGGTGCCCTTTAAAGCCTCGCGTGGTTCCCGTCCACCAGGAAGAAGAATCCGGGAGCAAACAGCCCAGTCTCCCCTTGGGTGACACCATCCCCCCCAACCCCCTCCGTCTCGAAACCCAAGGCTGTTGCCAGGAACTCCCGGGGCCTCGTAAAACCCCTTTGATGAACGATCGCCAGGCTGGCCCCGCGGCTGGGGATGCGGGGACAAACACTCCACATAAATCTCGAGTGAACTCAGACGCTCCCGGGCTGCTGGGTTCTCTGCAGACCCCTGGTCTGCTGCACAGAATCCACAGCAATCATTTATGCGGTTAGCTGCCAGCCTTCCAGGTCAGGGAGGTTTCCCCGAGAAGGTAGGGCACGGGGAGGGGGGGGGGAGGGCTGGGAACAGAAGGGCTGGGAACAGACGAGCCGCCTCAGGGGTGCGTGGCTTGCGGGAGGCGCTCACGCCAACCAGCCCGTGTCCCCCAGGGTGCCACGCTGGCCGCTGAGGTGTGCTGGATTCCAAGCTGACTTCATGAGCCTCCGTGACAGGCTAGAAAATAGGCACTCTTGTCACCCGATTGTACTGATGCGGACACTAAGGCTTAGCACGTCCCCAAGGTCACAGGGCTGGGAAGTGGCCTCGGAGTCTTGCTCTCGTCCGCGCTGCCGTGTGCCCAGCTCCTGGCCGGCCGGCCGGCCTCCCCGATCCTCTGCAATAAAGGCACCCTTGTCCCTCGCCGGGTGCCGCCAGAGAGGCTAACGGCCAGCGCTTCCTGGACGCCTTCGAGTCCTGTCTACGGCTCCGCCAGGGGCCCCACCCAGCCCGGCTCCCTCAGCCTCAGGGCCCGGAACACTCGGGGGGCTGCGGCAGGTCCTGGGCGCTGGCTAACGGGGGGCGGGGGCTGGCGGCCAGCAGCGACAGATTCTTTCCAGCTGCTCTGAGTCACCGAAGGCCGGCCCGCCAGCCCGCCTGCCCTGGTCTTTCACTTCTGTGGTCGGTTGGTGCCGGACGCACGATGGGGACGAGAGGCGAGGCCGACGCACGTGTCTAGTCCTAACCCGGGGGGCTTCTTTCTAAACACCTCTCGCTGCCGCGCGGCCCTGAAAAGCGTGCATCACCGAATGGGGACCGCTTGCGGGAGGTTCACAAACCGAGCACATCTGTGTGACCAGCACCCAGAAAGAAGGCAGGTCCAGCCTCCCCGGAGCCCCGCCCCTTGTGTCCCTTCCGGGCCCCGCCCCCCACCAAGGGTAAAGACCCACGGCCAGAGCCCCGGGCGTCCTGGCTTCCAACACCACACTGGTTTGTTACCTTTTTAGCAGCTTTATTGCGACGTGATTCTCACGCCACACAATCCCCCAACTCAGTGGCTTTTAGCACGTTGACGTGTGTACCACCACGGCCACCTTCGGAACATTTTCACCACCCCCCAGAGAAGCTCCGTACCCTTTATCCATCCCCTCCCGCCCACCCCAGCCCCCTGGCAACCCCTAATCGGCTGTGTCTCTGTGGGTTTGCCTGCCCGGAACGCTTCGAGTTAAGCGCAATTGTCTACTCTGTGGTCCTTTGTGCCCGACTTCTTTCACTTAGCATAAGGACTGTCTTTGTACCTTATATAAATAGAAGTATGTCATACGTCCTCTTTGAGTCTGGCTTTGGGCTCTGTATTATGTCTGTGAAACCCCTGTCTGCTTTCTCCTGGAGGCGTACTGGAGTCTTCTCTTCTCTCTCGTACTTTTCTTTTGTTTGCTATATAGTATTCCGTCGGTGACGATGCTGTAACTGATCCGTTCCACTCTCTTTCTAAGTTTAGTTGTTTTGAGAGAAAAAGGGGTGGGGGAGGGGCGGAGAGAGAGAGAGACACAGAGAGAGAGAGAGAGAGAGAGAGAGAGAGAGAATCCCGAACGGGCCCCGTGCTGTCAGCACAGAGTGTGACGCGGGGCTCGATCCCACAGACCGTGAGATCGTGGCCTGAGCCAACATGAAGAGTCAGACGCTCAACCGACCGAGCCCCCCCACCGGGCGCCCGTCACCCGTTACCGCTCTAGACGAGCTTTCGGCTGGGTCCTGTCTCAGGCTGACACGAACAGAGCTTCTCTGAACGTTCTGGCCCACGCCTTTTGTTGAACACTCATACCGTGTCTCTGGGCGCACGAGTGCGGGCCCCAGGACGTTTGTGCGTACCGAGATGTCGGACACCGCGTTCGGGGTGGCTTACGGCACACCCGGGGCTCCCTGGCTCCCCCCCCCACCCCCACTCTCGGCCGCCCACTCGCCAGCCCGACCCGTGTGCCGTCTCCCTGCCCGGCAGCCCCCACGAAGCCCACACGGGCCGCAAAGGACAAGGGCCTGGGGGTCGGTGTTTTCCTTGGGTTGTGTTAGCACACGTGGTTTCTCGGACCCGGCTCTGAAACTGTATTCCTTTCAGAGGCCAGAAATACTCCGGCATGGCTTGCTCTAAAAGGGGAAACACATTTTAAAATTCCAATCTGCCCAGGTCTTAGAATGATTTAGAACATTCCAGCTGTCGAGAGGACGGCACTCACCAGGAACAGTGACTTACAGTCCCCAGTTCCCACTTGGAGTCCTGACTCCGCTCCCCCTGGGGTTCAAAGCGTATTTCAGGGGGTGGGGCGGGCTGGGCTACGGTTATTCCCACTTCGTACATGAGGAGAGTGAGGCCCAGAGGCACGGAGCCACTTGCCCGAGATCACACAGCTTCTAAGGGACAGAGCTGGAACCCAGGCCCCAGGGCCCACCCTCCCAAGCACGACGTTACGTCCCCACTGGATGTCAGCACCTAGAATGGAAATCTCAGCCCTGCCACTTACTCTCTGCGCGGCCCCGGGCAAGTGGCTGAACGGAGCCACACCTCCGAGCGCACACGCGTGTGGGGAATGACGGCGCTCGCTTCCCCAAACTGCCGTGGGGCGACCGGAGCCCCTCTGAATACAGACGCACCGCCCCCGCGGAAGGCACGGGAGGGACCGTCTGTTTCTCCCCAGCTGCTCCCCGAATGGCTCCTGCCTTGAAGAAGTATGTATTTTCGGAAAGCTGAGGCTTGGGACCTTCTCCAGCCCACCCCCTCCATTTAACAGGTGGAGGGGCCGAGGCCCGGGGACCCGGCTCTTTCCAGGCCGCACGCACGCGGCGTCAGGGGGGACCTCTGAGCTGAAAGCTCTTCCAAGCCCTCGGGAAAGGCGGGTTTATGGTTTCGAGGCCAAGGTGCCCTTGTCCAGGAGCTCCAGTATTCCTTCCTGACCCCAGGCCTTGCTCTGGACCCCGGGGCTTGGCTCCCGTGATGACCGGCCCTGGCCTCACGAGAGAACCAGAGCAAGTCTGATGCTCTGGGTGGTCTCCCGAGGCTCCGGGCTCGCCCCCCGAAGGGGTGCAGGTGGGGGGCAGGCAGGAGGCCGGGATCAGGCCCCCGGGGTCCCGCGGCAACTCGGGCTGGGCACCCTGACGGGCCTTCCAGAAAGACTATCTCCCTGTGGGGCCACCCGCGACCCTGCACGGCCATTAATATTTATCGGGCCTGAAAGCCGAGCCACTGGAGAGGGGAAAACGGCCATGAACAGGTGGCGTGGTGGCTGGCACCCCGGCCCGGGCTGTGGGCAGCTGGGGGGGCTTAGCGGAGGGGAAGGGGGCGGGTGAGGCGGGCTGAGCGGGAGGCCACTTCCGGGGGCAAAGATCTAAGAGCAAGGCAAACACATGGTCAAGGAAGAGAACATCGCATTATAGGAAGCGGCCGGGTGCGTGCGGCCAGAGGGTGGGGAGGAGTCGGGGGGGGGGTGGGGCCCTGGTTCGGGGTGGAAGCCGAGGTTGGGGGAGGGGCAGCAGAGGCCTCCCCCCTGCTTCCCCTCTGGGGGCGCCTCACATCTGCTCTCCTCTCCGCTGGAGCCCGCGTGATCTTTTCAAAAGTACAAATCCGGCCGCGGCCTCCCTCCTACCTAAAACCTCCTTCTCAGGTTTCATGGCTCTCAGGTGGTCAGACCCCCTCTTTGCCGGAGCCTGAGCAGGTCCCCCGGAGACCCGAGGACTCCGCTTGGCCACTTCCGCCCTCCCGGTGCTTTGGCCTTTCTAGGAGGCACGACGCGCTTTGCCTCACAGGGCCTTTGCACGTGCTGTCGCGGTTGTCGGGAACGGGAACTTGCCTCCCTCCCCTCTGTGCCTGTTTAATTCCTGCCTGTGCCAGACATAAGCCGTTCCTCACCCTTCTCCTGCTCTGCGGGCGGGCCCTGCAAACTCCAAACCCCAGCTTCCCCCGCCGTGTGACTACTCGCTAGGTTCAGCCAATGGAGGCCCTGGAGGGAGACCCAGCGACGGACAGAGAGAGAGGCCGGGCATTTCTTCCTTTCTCTTCTTCTCTCCTCTCTCCCCTCTCCACATCTCTCCCTCTCTGCTTCGGGCAGTGTCTCCAGAAAGGGCATATTTCTGCGGTGGCTCCAGTAACACTCCTCTCTGTCCCTCCAGCCCGGGGGGGGAGGGGGGGGAGGCGGGAGGTGACAGCAGCTCTCTGTGGTTCCTAATCTCCTGCTCCTCTCACAACCGGCTTATCGCTTTTGTAACCAGGTCCCTTCATTTAATTCCCTCTCCTGAGCCACCGGGGACGGGTGTCCTTTTCCTGATGGTGCCCGGTTCATCTTTGGGTTCCTGAGGGAGGGTCTAGACCTCACGGGCGCCCTCTCTGGTCCTCAGGCCTGGCTCAGGAACCGCTGGGATATGCTAGGTGATTTCTTTTCCTTCTGGGCACTTAGTGCTGTTCGCAGTTGTGAATTCATGAGTGTGGTTATTCGATTAACATCTGTCTCCCCCCCCCCCCCCGCCAAATTTGCAAGCTCCGTGAGAGTAAGGGCCAGACGTTTGTTGTTGTTCAACACTGTATCTCTAACACCAGAACCTAGCATAACGCCCAGCACTGACGGGGCACTCAGTAAGCATTTGCTGAAGAATGCACGGATGGATGGATGGATGGATGGACGGACAGAGGGAAGGAAAGAGGAGGGATGACGGATAGATGAGTTGCTGGTGGGAGGAAGGAAGAATTTACTCCTAGAAAAAAAGGAAAGCAGCAAGGGAAGACGGACAGGCCGAATTAAGATAAAAGATACAACTATTCTTTTGAGGAGAAGCACAGGGAGGGGGGTGGCTGTGCTCACATGGGACCTTTGTCCTGTGTCCCTGAAATATGCAAGAAGGCCAGGCTCCGAGAAGGGAGTGGGCAGGAGAGGTAGCTTCTGAACTGAGCTCTGTGACCCAAAATTAATGGCTTGGGTTTCAAGAGCCCATTCCCAGCCATGACTTTGAGGCCAACAGGGCCGGCGGTGTCGACACGCATCTGGCAGCAGGGTGCAGAGGCAAAAACTGAGACAAAACAGAGACCTTGTAGCCCCCGAGCCCCCATTATCATGGACAGCATTTCCCTTGACCCCAGTCTCCGGGGCGCAGGGCAGAAAGTCTCCACCTTGAAGAGCCCCAGGATCGCCACGAGTCTGCTTGGCAAGCTGATGCCTGGAGTACCCGGGGACCCCTGAGGCAGGGGGCACGGACCACAGTTCGAAAAACACAGATATCAGGGGCACCCGGGCGGCTCAGTCAGTTAAGCGTCCAACTCTTGATTTGTGGCTCAGGTCATGATCTTGAGGTTCACGTGTTCGAGCCCCGTGCCGAGCTCTCCGCTGACAGCATAAAGGCTGCTTGGGATTCTCTCTCTCTCTCTCTCTCTCTCTCTCTCTCTCACTGACCCTCCTCCACTCACTCTCTGTCAAAAATAAATAAACTTTTAAAAGAAAAACAGGTTTACACGTTTTGTTTTGTTTTGTTTTGAAAAGAAAGAAAAACACTGATATCCCTGGGTCTCAGATCGTATCGGGAAAGAGCGGGGAGGGAGGCAGGGAGGCAGTACGTGCTTGAACTTGGTAGCCGAGGATCTGGGTTCAACTCTGACCCCCCGAGCCTCCGTGTTTCCACCTGTGAACAGGACACAGTGCCCTCTCTCGGTGTTGACGTGAGTATCACATACAAAACACCAGCAGAGAGGGCACACCCAGCAAACGCCAAGCTCCCAACACATCCACCCAGTTAAAACTCAAGAGCACACCTCCGTGCCACCAGACGAGTTCCGGAATCCACAACCCCGCGGCTAACCCTGCACAGTGTTACTGCACGCACCTCAGTGGGGTCCGACACAACACCTTGAACCAAACTCACGGATATTTCTACAGCAAAACATGTGCACCTTCGCGCTGAGGCAGGGAAACAGAGGCTATAAACGGCCTCACGTCAGTTCAGGGCAGATCCCCGTGACCGATCGGGTTCCGCGCAAACTTCGTTCCTCGAGCTTTTGCGATTTTGGCATTTCCGATGAGGGGCTGAGTCCCGGGGAAAGACACGGGCATCCCAAATGATTGCCACGGTAGCCTCACTGTCGATGGGGAGGGTTACACCGATACCGCGAGAGCAAAAGCTTGGAAAACACGATCTGCGCATCCACGGAAAGAAGACAGGACACCGAGAGTGGATGTACCCGCCAGGGGGGTGGCTTCCTTCTACAGGTGGTGGTTTCCTTCTTTTTGTTCACAGGTGCTTTGTATTTTCAAAGGTTTCCACCATGAACCGTGCATATATATTGGTTTGTGATTTTTTTTTTTTTTAAATAATAGGACCTTCAAATCTTTAAAAAATTTTTGATGTTTATTTTTGAGAGAGACAGAGGGTGAGCCGGGGAGGGGCAGAGAGAGAGGGAGACACAGAATCCGAAGCAGGCTCCAGGCTCCGAGCCGTCGGCGCAGAGCCCGACACGGGGCTCGAACCCACGGACCGCGAGATCGGGACCTGAGCTGAAGTCGGACGCTTAACCGACGGAGTCCCCCAGGCGCCCTGGGAGCTTCAAATCTTTAAATGCCCACAGACTTGGTGACATTTCACTCTGGGGGGGCAGTGGTGGGTCAGGGGTGTGGGGAGACTCAGGAGCAGATGGGCACACGGCCCCGCTCGGGTCTTTTCTGGGGGTGACCCAAGCCCCCTCGGCTTTGTTCGCCTGAGTTTCGCTTTCCCTGCAGCCTCTGAGGAGCAGGCTCTAAGGAAATGCTGGCTTCCCCACCAGCGTAGGCCTGCAGGATGCAGGGGGGCACGGAGCCCAGGGAGGAGGAGAGACAGGCCGAGAGGCAGGCGGCAGAGGGGACGGGTGGTCTGCCATCTGTTCCGACCCAAGCCACGTGTCCAGCCCTCTTGGGTTTAACTTTGGCTGCGCACGCGGCCTGAGTTCACACAGCCAGAAAAAGAACTCGCTGAGCGCGGGCCGGGCAGAGGACAGATCGCGGGTCGCTTGTCCCCTAGGAGGGAGGCTAAAAATGACCAGGGACCTTGGAAAGTCCCCGTGCTCAGGCCCTGACCTGCAGTCCTCCGCACTGCGTTCCCGGAGTTTAGCCTAAAAGCTTTTCAGAGCTGGGCGCACCCGTCCTTCACCTGACAGATACTGAAAGGCAGGCCCAGAGAGGCAAAGGGGATCACACAGCTTAACGTCGGTCGATTCGCTCATTGATTCCCCGTTTATCAACGGGGCTCCCTGCCGGCTGCAGAAATAAGGCCTCGGGGAGCCTATAAATCCGGCGGGGAGACGCCATATAGACAGCAAAATTTAAAAAATTTTTTTTTTCAACGTTTATTTATTTTTGGGACAGAGAGAGACAGAGCATGAACGGGGGAGGGGCAGAGAGAGAGGGAGACACAGAATCGGAAACAGGCTCCAGGCTCCGAGCCATCAGCCCAGAGCCTGACGCGGGGCTCGAACTCAGGGACCGCGAGATCGTGACCTGAGCCGAAGTCGGACGCTTAACCGACTGCGCCACCCAGGCGCCCCAAGACAGCAAAATTTAACAGAGTTCCCTAGCCCTGCCCCTGAACACCTGAGAGAGTGAAACTCTCTGAGCCTCAACGTCCCCACTTCTCGGAGCGGTGGTATGAAAGGTCACCGCCCTGGGGGCTGCGGGCCGGTCCTTTCATTCAGCTTCCGCATCACAGACCTTTATTTTCTTCTTGGAACAACCTTGCGCGGGGTCACGATCATCGGCCCTTTGCAGATGGGGGAAGGGACACGCTAAGGGTTTTGCCAGCAGGCGCGGGACAAGCCCAGACACAGACCCGAGTCCCTTGGCTCCCCAGCTGCCCCACCTCGACCCTCTGAGGGGCCCCTCCTCCTTCCTCTCTGACTGCAAGGGAACATGTTGGAACCTGTCACCAGGGCAGGGCCCAGCTGTCACCCTCCCAGCTGCTGGGACCCTGGTGTGTGGCCGCCAGGGCCAGGCCGCCGGGGGACGCTGGGCCGGGGGGGTTGGGGGGGGGACGCGTGCAGCTTCTGACCCACCCGAGGCAGGGAGGGAGGCCGGGCAGGAGCCACAGTTACAGCGTTCTACCCTGTGCTACTCTCTGCCCCCTCGCAGGCCCCTTCCTCCAGGCAGCCGGCCCGGCCTGACCCCTTGCTTCCCGCCAGGCCACATACCTCCCCCACACTGGACCAAGGGACGCGCGGAGAGCCCTTGGTGGGGGCTTCCGGGTGGGAACTGCCTGCCTGGAAGGAACCCCAGGAGCCTGACACAGAGCCCGGGATGCACAGCGGCTCGTCAGTACGTGCTGATTCTCACAAGTCTCCGTTGCAAGAGCGCTTCGTGAGGAGGCACTGAGAGCCCTGAGCTCGTGCCTGCCCTCCGGCCCTCCCATCAAAGGGCAGGTGCTCCTGGCACAGCACTGCCCTTGCCAGGCAGGATGGTCGGTGGGGAATGATTGGCTGACGTTTACTGCGGACATCTGTGCGGCCACGGGCTGTGGTCTCAGCCTCCCTGGGAGATGACGACCTTGAACCTGGAGACACACAGTAACTGACATAGGCCGAGAATTCAGGTCGGTCACCTCCGAAGCTACGTCCGGCCCGCTGGGCTCTGTCTTTTTGAGTAGATAGCTATTCTGGGCGGGCTGGTGGCTCTGGAGTCCGGTTCGGCCAGCCCTGCCCGGGTTGGGGGGGGGGGGAGCCTCTGACCTCTGGGGTCCTGCCAATGGCCTCAATCCTCAAAGCTGTTGGGGGCTCCCCAGCAGCTCATCCAGACAGGGGCCAAGAAGGGGAGACAGGACGGGGAGGATGGTGGGCACTCGACTGGGAAGGTCCCATGAGGGGACAAGGGAGGCCAGAGGCTGCACCAAGGGGTGGGGCCCAGGCCTGGACGCCCCCTCCCAAAGGGCCCCAGGACACGCAGAGTGGGAGCCCTTGAAACGGACGCAGGGCCTTCCCTCAGTGCTCAGGGCCCTGGAAACACAGGGAGAGGGAAAGGCAGCCAGCTGCAGGGGGGCGGGGAGCGGGAGGGCCCGTCCCGGGAAAGGCCTGCCTGCCAGGCCCTGGCCTCCCTGGGCCGAATGCCTCTTCCCACCGGCCCACAGGCGCCAGAGCCGGCCTGGGAAGGAGCCGCGCCAGGTCAGGGCAGGCCCGTCCCCTCCTTCGGGTCCCCGCCCTGAGAAGGGCTTTCTTCCCACCAGAGCCAGAAGCAGACAGAGACACCAGAGAGAGGCAGAGACAGAGAGCTACAGAGAGAGACAGAGCTACAGAGAGACAGAAACAGACACCAGAGAGAGACAGTCAGGGAAAGGCAGACAGTCATCAAAGACCGAGGCAGAGAGAGAGAGAGAACAGAAACAAAGAGACAGTAGGAGGTACAGAAACAAAACGAGACAGATACAGAGAGAGACAGAGACATCCGCAGACAGACGTGGGTGCACGGACAGACAAAACGACCTCACCTACATGGTGAAACACAGAGTCAGAGATACAGACACGGGGAGAGACAGAAACAGACACACACACACACACACACACACGCACACACACACACGCACGGAGACCCAGCACCTCCCCAACAGAGACCTGCCCACGGCCCTTGCCAGCCTGTCACCCGCATCACCTGGAATCGGCCCCTTGCTGGGGGAGCAGCTGGAGTAGACCCTGGGGCCGTCCCGGGGGCGGTGACCCGAGACTGCGGGTGCCCCGGCCGCCCAGACCGCCCCCGACATCAGCGTTGTACGTTCTGACCCACACTTGCTCGGGCCGATTCCTTGCACGTCAGAACCCCGGCTCTGCCTTCGCCCGCTGACAGACCCGGGTCAACGGACAGCACCTCTCGGAGCCTCAGTTTCCTCCTTTCCAGGTGGGGAGGGGGTGGCCGTGGACCCGCCAGGGGGAAGTGATGCGCCTCAGCAGGTGCCACCGGGCTGACCGCCCCGGCGTGCGGACATGTCTACACCACCAGCATGAAGAATGCCGGGGGTCAGGCCCCCAGGGTCCAGACGGAGGCCTGGCCACCGGTCCAAGGGAGGGTGCGGCCTCGGGCCCGGGTTCTACACGGAGCCTCCGGATCTGGGCTCCACGCTCCATCCAGGGTATATCAGGGGGGTCACAAGCCTCGGGCAGCGGGACCTCCTACGTGCCGGCCCCGCGGGCTCAGCAAACTCAGACTCCGGGCAGAATAAAGGGGCCCAGCCTGCCCCATCCGGAGAATGGGGGCCAGAGTGGGGCCAGGAAGGACTGTGGGTGTGGGGGCAGGGACACACGGCTGCTTTTCTTGAGCCGACTCTACGGAGGCGCGGTGTATTCGCTAAAATGGATCCGTTTCAAGTAAGGTCAAGGGCGCCTGGAGGGCCCAGTCAGCCAAGCGCTGACACTTGATTTCGGCTCGGGTCATGACCTCACGCTTTGTGAATTCCAGCCCCACTTCTCTCTCTCTCTCTCTCTCTCTCTCAAAATAAATAAACTTAAAAAAATAAGTCAAGGTTGACACCTGTATACACCTGTGTGGCCGCCGCCCCCATCCAAACGACACTTCCGTCACCCCCGAAATCTTGCCTCGTGCCCCTCCCCGGCCCCTGAAAAGCGCTGATCTGCTCTCTGTCACTGCACGTCTGGCTTTTCGAGAACTTCGTACAAACGGAGCCACCCGCACTCTCGGGTCTGGGTTCCTTCACTCCGCGTCGGGTTTCTGAGATTGTTCCAAGGCCCCGTGGGACTCTGTCATCCCTCCCTCTCTGTGGAGGGACAGGACCCTGCCCCACGAGGAGCACAGCGCGCTCGCCCTGTCCCTGCACATCTGACCTGTTTCCAGTGTGGTTTACCAGCTCTTGGTGTCCACATGCGCTCTCATTTCTCTCGGGTGAAGGTCTCGGGGTGGAACTTCTGGGTCACGGGCAGGTGTGGACCTTAGGCCAGTAGCGGGTTTGGATGCAGTTTCCAATTGTCTTTTTTTTTTTTTAATTTTTTTTTTAATTTTTTTTTCAACGTTTTTATTTATTTTTGGGACAGAGACAGAGCATGAACGGGGGAGGGGCAGAGAGAGAGGGAGACACAGAATCGGAAACAGGCTCCAGGCTCCGAGCCATCAGCCCAGAGCCTGACGCGGGGCTCGAACTCACGGACCGTGAGATCGTGACCTGGCTGAAGTCGGACGCTTAACCGACCGCGCCACCCAGGCGCCCCTCCAATTGTCTTTAAAATGGGGGTGAAAAAGTGGAAACAACTCAGACGCCCCCAAGCAGGCGGATGGATAAACAAAACGGAGTCTATCCACACGGCGGAGCATTATTCGGCGGTAAAAAGGTGCGAAGTCCTAACACCCACTACGACGTGGCTGGACGGTGGAAACACCCCGCTGAGCGACGGAAGAGCGACGGAAGCCGGACACACGGGGCGCGACGTGGGGGAGTCCATCCGCGTGAACGGTCCAGAACTGGCAAATCCTTAGAGCCAGAAAGCAGACCGCGGTGGCCGGGAGTTGGGGAGGGGGCGGGGGTGAGTGCTGATGGGCACAGGGTCTCCTTTCTGGGTGATGGAATGTTCTGGAATTAGGTACAGAGGTGGTTGCCCAAGCCGGAGAATGCACCACAGGCCACAGAATCGCGCATATTAAGACAGTGAAGGGGCCCCTGGGTGGCCCCGTCCGTTAAGCTTCTGACTTTGGCTCAGGTCACGTTCTCACGGTTCGTGGGTTCGAGCCCCACGTCGGGCTCTGTGCTGACAGCTCAGGATCTACAGCCCACTTGGGATTTTGTGTGTGTGTGTGTGTGTGTGTGTGTGTCTCTCTCTCTCTCTCTGCCCCTCCCCAGCTGGCACACTCTCTCTCTCAAAAATAAATAAACATTAAAAAAATAAAATATTTTTTATTTTAAAATGGCTACAACAGTGAATTTAATAGTGAATTTTCATGTAAAATGGTTACAATAGTGAATTTTAGATGATGTGAATTTTGCCCCAACTTTCAAAAGGGGAGAAAATCTGGCAGGAATAACGCCTTCTTCACAGAAGAAGGTGGGGAGGGTGAACAAGATGGCCCACAGAAGCACTGAGCGCAGGGCTGGGCACCCAGTCCCCAGGATAAAGGACTGAGATGTTCAGGGCTCTTGTCGGCTTATTCCCGGGCATGGCTCTCTCCCCCGGGCCTGGAACATAGTAGGTACTCAACCAACCGCCTGGCACGTAGTAGGTGCTCAACCAACATTTGTTAATCCGCGAGTAGCTAGCTTTCTGACCATGATCTCCCCAGGCCCTCAGGCCAATCCCTGCCAGGAAAAAATGGTAATGAGCGTGTTTGTAATGCTACTCTGACCTTCACGTTCATTATCTTCAAGAAATCTTCAAAACAATCCCATCCGATGGGAATCTTTTAACATTTATTATTATTAATCTCCCCGTGTTTACTGAGAAGGAAACCAGGAGAGGTTGAGGAACCCGCCCAAGGTCAGCCACCGACCGGCCCAGGCTGGCAGACTTGTGAGCCCGTGGGGCTAGGTGAGCAGGCCGCCACGGTCGGCCGGCCCGCACCCCCAGGACACACATCTGGGGGGCTCAGGGCCTCCATGGAGGGGCACGTGTGCCCCGGGCCCCCTTTGCAGGCCGCCCTCTGCCCTCTGGAATTTAATAGATCTGAGGGGAGGGGACGCCAAGCCGTGTCCCTGTGAGCTCCCAGCGGGTGGCAGGATGTGGCCTGCCTGGGACCCCCCCCCCTCCACCCCGGCCGAGCCAGGAGGAAGGGCCGTGAGGCGGCCTGGCAACAGGAAGTTCCCAGGGACTCCAGTCTGTTCCGAGTCGCGGGGAAAGAGGAGGTAAGGAAAGCATAGCGAGAAATAAGCCAGGGAAACCCGCGTGCGTGGGCGTCTGTCTCCAGGTGGCCAAACCTCTCCCGTGGACTCAGCCATCGGCCTCTCGTGCCCGGCCCCAGGTGGCCACCTCAACCCCCTGGCGGTTGTCCCGAGACCTCGCTCTTGGCCGGCCGCCTCTCAGCCGCGCCGGCCCCGCCCCACGCGGTCATACCGCTTGCCGCCCGGATTGGAGGCCGGTGTCCCGTGGGGGCCTCCCCTTCCCCACCCCACCCCCACCTCCCGCTGCCCTTCACACACACACACGGGCTCCCCCCCCCAGCCAACCCATCAGCACGCCGCTGCCCCACTCGGCCTTCCAAAAAAGTCCATTTTGCTCACATCGCTCCCTTGCCCTCCAACCGTCTGTGGCTCCCTGGTGCCTCAGGGAGGCATTTTGGAGATGGGCTCCACGCAAGGCCTCGAGCCAGGATTTCTGGATTTGCATCTTGGCCCAGCCACAGACGAGCTGAGCGGGGTCAGGCAAGCCACCGGGCCTCACTCCGTCCATCTGGAGAATGGAACAACGCTGGCGCCTCTGACACCATGTTACTGGTGTCGCTGCTCTTGCCCCATCACGGCGACGTCTGCCTGCTGCCTCCCGCCCCTCCAGAGGCACACCGCCTTCTACGGCTCAGCTTGTCCCCCCTGCCTGGCCCCCCGGCCCGCGGGGTCGCCCTGTTCTGCCTCCCGATTCTCTGTGGGTCAGACAGGCAGGCGGGAGCCAAAGCACTTGGAAACCTTACTGAAATGCAGATTCTGGGGGCGCCTGGGGGGCTCAGTCGGCTCAGGTCACGATCTCACAGTTCATGAGATCAAGCCCCGTGCTGGGCTCCGCGCTGACAGTGCGGAACCCGCTTGGGATTCTCTCTCTCTTTCTCTCTCTCTCAAAATCAATGAATAAACTTTAAAAAAAAAAAAAAAAGAAGAAGACGACATGCAGGGTCTGACTCAGCGGGTCTGGGGGCGGGGTGGCGCTGAGATTTCCATCACCTAGCCCGGGGGGCATCCTGACTCAACAGTCGTGGGTCCCATCGCCCGGCACCGAGCTAGCGGGCTGGGGGGCAGAGAGAGGACAGACTCAGCCAACCACTGCCCGTGCTGTCGAGGACACGGCCCCTCCATCAGTGGGGGAGGAGTCGATACGGCCCCTCAACGGTGTGAGTCCTGGCTGCCCCCCCCGCCCCCCAGAGCAGACCCGGGCTGGTATATAGCCGGCTCGAGGTCACTGGTCAGATTCAAGGGCCATTATGGCGGAAAGGGCGCCTTTGGGGGGGGGAGGGGCTCTGTCCATCCCCAACCCCAGCCCGCAGCTCCATCCCCGGGCACAGCTCGGCTGCCCCTACTTCTCCCTCGCGTGGGACCCCGGGCCTCCGGCTGTCTCCCCCGCACCCCACCCCACTCGTTCATCCATTCTACATCCATCCATTAAGCGCCTGCTGTGTGCTGCAGTGACATCCCCACTGCTGCTGTCCCCACAATTGCCCTTCTTGGGACATCCTTCCCTTGCTCACCTGGGATGGGCCGTCCGCCCCTAAGTGTGAAAGGATCTGGCCTGGGTATCTGGGTTGCCCCAGTGCAATCGCGAGGTTCTTAGAAGAGGGAGGCCAGAGAGTCAGAAGCAGAGAGAGGGGAAAATGAGGCCGCTGGGAGGCTGGCTTTAAAGACGGAGGGCGAGGCGGCAGGCCAAGGAAGGCAGTGGCCCCTGGAAGCTGGAAAAAGCTGGGGTGCCCAGAAGGAACGAGCTATGCCGCCGGCCTCAGCTGGCCCGCGAGACCCACGTCAGGCGCCCGACCCGCAGCGGCGTAAGAGGATACGTCTGTGATGCTTGAAGCCACCGTGACTGTGGCCGGTTGTCACAGCAGCCACAGGACACTCGTACCCTGCCCTCGACGTCCCCTGGGGTCCTGACCACACCTCCCCTCCCTTCCCCGCCCCACCCTGCCCAGCGCCGAGGACTGAAGGAGAGCCCACGCGGGGCCTCGGCCACCTCTGGGCTCCCGTGTCCTCACCGGCTGGTCCTACGAGCTTTCTTCCCCTGCCTGCCATTGTTAGCCACTTATCACGCCTCCGCATCGCACCTCACATCTAATTGGAATTTCCTCAAAGGCAGGAAACCTGATTTAGGGCTCTTTGTCTCTCCCACAGCACCCGGTGCAGTGTGGGCTTAGCCGGACCACAGGCGGCCTCCCCACCCTCTCGGCCCTGGGGGTCGGCCTCATGCTCTCTGGACCCAAAGCTCCCACTTGTTCTCAAGCTCAGCACAGCATCAACGAGAAAGTCACCTCTTCCGAGAGGTACTCTCCGATCGCCTCCTGGAGATGCCCCCACGTAGCATGCCCCCCGCTGGAAATCATTTCGTTTCTTGCTTAGGTTTTTTTCCAGAACCTTCTTGGGGACAGCACTGTGCCCCCGCTGAGGGGGGGAATCCACAGTGCCCTCACAGAAAGAGGACGACCGATGTCCCTGCTTCTAGCCCAGCCCCACCTGACCAGCTGGGTGACGTTGGGTGAGCCGCGACCCTTCCCCGAGTCTAGGGGCTTCGTCTGTAAAGTGCCAATGACAGCACCTGGCTGCCAGGACGCCGAGGGCCAAATAAGATGCCCAGGCTGGTGGCCCGACACGGTCCCGCCCACAGCAGGTGACCAGTTAACGGCAGCTCTTGTTTTCACCAAGGTGAACCCCGGCGCACGGCCAGGAGGAGGTGGCTTTCCCTGGCGACGGAGAGACACCCCACAGCTGTCCTCTCCTCCTCCCTCCAGCGGGGCTGAGGGTCAGGGGGAGACCCAGAGCTTCCGGGCCCCACCGCTGGGCGGGGGCGGGGGGGGGCACTCTCCAGGGGAGCCGGCATTGCTCAGAGCAGGACAGGGCCTCGTCCAAGGTCACGCAGCCACATTGCCCACCTGCCCTCCACTCTGGTCCACGGGGCAGACAAGCAGGGCTCAGAGGCGTCTGGAAGGTGGATAGAAACACCCCAATCGGTCCCCTGTTCGGCAGTAACGGGAATCGGACGGCAGCTGTTGTCAAAGGTCCCCGGGCTCCAGGCGTGTGCGCGGGCACAACGGGGGGGCCGGGTGTTGCCGGTGGTGGGACAGAGGCACCAAAGAGGCTTGGGGGCTCAGGAGGTGTTTCCCCCAGTCACCCTGGGGCAGGAATCAGGTTGCTGACCCCCACCTCCGCGCGGGGCCCCGCGCTAAGGCCCCGGCCGGCTCCTCATAGAACCACCGGGGCCCCACCCGGATCCAGGCCACAGGGAACGCGGACGAGCCTAGGACGTTTGGCGACAGGACACGTTACGTGGCCTTGGCTGGGGTTTGGAGGCTGCAGGGAGGCAGGCCGGGCCCCTGGGGTGTCGTAGCCTTGAGCCACAGAGCCTTTCGGGAGGTGGCCTGTCGTGGTTGGGGGCGTGGTGGGCCGGCAGGATGTCTCCCCTCCCCCACCGCCCCCCGTATCCCCCGACGCCCATTTATTGAGCCCCTCCTGGCTGCTCGGCACTGGGTGGACACTATTTGTATAAATATAATTCCGTTTTGGCCAGCGTGTGTCCTTACTCTCAGCCAAAAGCAGTTTGAGGCCAGGAGTGACAAGCCTCACACGTTCTCGGCGCAGGGGGGTCCAAAGGGCCCTTCTGATGAGGAGGGGGACACGTCCTGAGGTCCCTGAGGTCCCAGATGTCATGTCTGCTGGATGCAAAGAGCAGGCCAGCCGACGGCCAGCTGGGGTCAGGAGAGCCTGCCACCGTCAGAGCCACGGCACCCCCTGCAGAGGATGCTGGGGGGCGGCCCCCACCAGAGCCTGGAGGCCGGTGGGCAGGGCTCTGGAGGTCCCGAGGCCCAATGAGCAGAGAGCACCCACTTCCGGCATAGGCCCTCTCCCCAAGGTCCCCTTTGCTTTGAGCAACGCCCCCCTTCTGCCGCCTGCTGGGCCTGACCCTGACCCTGGCCAGGCAGCACGGGGCTCTCCGGGGAGCATTTCCACAAAGCCCCGTCCGGCCCCTGGGCTGCTGCAGGAAATCCTGGAGGCCAGCATGACAATGCATTGCTTCCGGCCGCCAAGTGGTCCCCGAGCACAGGAACGAGGTGCCAGTGGACCTAATTCTTCCCAAAGGGACAGGGCCAGGCGGTCCCCAGGGACGCCGGGGGTAGAAAGGTTGCTGTGGGTGAAGGGAGGGGCATTCAGGCCTCTGAGGGACAGCCTTCCTAACAGCCCCCTTCCTCATGGTACTCCTCTGCTCACACACCTTCTGTGGCTCCCCACTGCCTAAGGGATCCAGTGTAGACAGCGAGGCTCGGTATTCAAGGCTTTCTCAGGCCTCCCCACCGATGGGAGCCTTCTCTCCAGCGAGGCCCCTCTCTGTCTCCAAATATTCCAGCCCCGACCCCTTGAGGCCTTGGGCCCCACCATCCCGCCTGCCTGGGAGACCACCGTCCCTCTCGCCATCTCGCCTCCGATCGTCGGTCAAGCTTATTCCGTGCTAATCGCGATCGGTTCCGACAGCTCCTCTAACTCAAATGTGGCCCGAAACCCCCTGGGTCGTTCCCACGGGGAAGACGCGCACGGCTGGTCCTGCCTCTGCTGTGGTGACCCGGGGCCTCTGGTGCCCCGCTGACGAATTGGGAACACTGCAACCCCGAGAGCGGCCTTGTGGGTGGGTACACAGGCTGCCCGGCAGGTCAGACGCGATCAGCAGGTGCTAACCATCCCCGTCGTGGTCCGCGGGACAACAGCTCCGAAGAGATCCACACCCTAAACCCCGAAACCTGCGAATTCGTGACCTTACCTGGCAAAGGACCTCACAGAGGTAACGGAAGGATCTCGAGATGGAGACCACGTCCCGGCTTGGCTGGGGGGGCCGTGTCATCACGAGGGTCCTTGTAGGAGGGCAGCAGGAGAGAAAGAGTCAGAGACACGGGTGACAGAAGCAGGGTCAGAGAGCAAGAGACGGGCAGGTGCTTCTCGGCTGGCCCTGAGAATTCGGGAAGAGGTCTCGAGCCCAGGAGTGCAGGTGGCCTGGAGAAAGGGCAGGAAAGTCCCCCCTGGATTCCCCAGAAGGAGCGCAGTCCTGCCCACACCCTCGTGTTAGGGCTGCTGACCCCCAGAACGGCAAGACAATAAATCGGTGTTGTCGCCGGCCACACCTCTTGAGGCGATTTGTCAGGGCGGCCGCACCCACGTGGACGCCTCGTTCAGTCCTCAGGGCCGGCCGGGGAGGGAGGCGTGGCCATTTCCGGTCTCCACCAGCTCACAAGGGGGGACTCCGGACCGGTGGTCTCCGTGCGCTGTCCACCCCCCCGGGGCTCGCCTTGTTCCCGAACGTTTTCTGACGAGACCGTTTACATTCATTTCAGGTCACGTCGCCGTATTTCGCGTTGTGTCGTGACGTTGCGTTTCACCGTACTGAATCTCCTCGCCACGTGTCTCTTTGCCCGCCTGTCAAGTTGTCCGGCGTCCTGAGGTCAGGGGAGGTGTCCTCTCTGGATCCCGGAGCCCGAACCTGGTGTGAGCACACAGGTGCCTCGCCACGCGGGGATGATTGTGTCGTCCTTAACGCACTTCCCTGTAAAATCACCTGGGAGTTAAAAAAAAAAAAAAAAAAAGACAAACTAAAAACAAAAAAAAGGCCACAACACCTTTCCCAGGCTGCACCTGAACATATCTAATCGGACCTTCTGGGGTTGGGGACCCGGTAAGAGTATATTTTGAAGCTCGCCAAGGGCCATCAGTGTGCTATACGCAAAGATCTCCTTCCCCCGTCCCGGCTTATTTCATCTCTGTGGCAGTCCCACGAGGCAGGAACACTCATCATCCACATCGTACGCCTGAGACGGATGAGGCACAGAGAGGCCCATTAACCTGCTCAAGGTCACACGCCTAGTAAGCGGTAGGACCAAAGGCATCAACCCGGGCACGTTGGCGCTTGGGCCCCACGCTTAAGATTTTACCAGTGATATTATTTAGAATAAAAAAGAGCCTGAAAAACCTCAACCTAAAATTCATATGGGAAACTCCAAAACAATCTCCAGAATGAAGAGCAAAACTGGAGGAGGGTCACTGCCCTGATTTCAAAACCTGGTGCAAACCTACAGTCACTCAGGCTGGGTGGTGAGGGAAGACACATAGATCAATGGAAGAGAACCGAGAGTCCAGAAATAAAACCCTCACCTCTACAGTCAACCGATTTTCAACGAGGGTTCCGAGATCGCTTAATGGGGAAAGAATGGTCTTTTCAACAAATGGGGCTGGGATAACTCGACAGCCATATGCACAAGAATGAAGCATGACCCCTACCTCACACCATACACTCAAACTTAAAAATGAATCCAAGACTTACGTGCCAAAATGGATAAAACTATAAAAGTCTTAGAAGAGGGGTGCCTGGGTGGCTCAGTCGGTCAAGCGTCTGACTTTAGCTCAGGGGTTCATGGGTTCGAGCCCCGCGTTGGGCTCTGTGCTGACAGCTCAGAGCCCGGAGCCTACTTCGGATTCTGAGTCTCCCCTTCCCCCCCGCCCCTCCCGCACTCGCACTCTATCTGTCTCTCTTAAAAATAAACATTAAAAAAAAAAAACTCCTAGAAGAAAACTTAGGGGAAAATTTTCATAACTGTGGGTTATGCAACGGCTCTCTGAAATGACACTGAAAGGACAGATAACGAAAGAAAAAAACAGGGAAATTGAGCTTTGTCAGAACTGAAAACTTTCCCGCTCCAAAGGTGACCACCAAGAAAGTGAAAAGACAACTCACAGAGCGGGAGAAAATATGTGCCAATCGCGTATCTGATAAGGGACCTGTATTCGGAACACATGGCCGTCACCAAAAAGGCAGATAGAAACAAGGGTTAGTGAGGGCGTAGAGAGAATGGAGGCTTCACACACGGCTGAGAGGCGTGTAACGAGAACCTGGCAGAGCCTCAGGAGGTTAAACGTGGACTTATGATATGACCCTGCAACCCGGAGAACTGAAAACATACACCCGCACAAAATCCTATACGCAGATGGTTCCAACAGCCTTATTCATAATAGCCCAACGTGTAAACCAGCCAACGGCCATCAATGGATGGACGGGTCGACCAAGATGGTCTAGCCACGCAATGAAATATTATGCAGCCATAAAAAAGAGGAAAGGACAACACGGACGACCTTTGACCACATCACACTGGAGGATTCCATCCGTCTGAAGAAATAGCCAGGGTAGGCCAATCCCAAGGGACAGGGGGGAGCTTACAGGTAGCGTAGGGATACCGACTTGGGTGAAAATGGGGAAGGATGGTGAGAACGGAATAGAGAATTTCTTTTCAGGTTGACGGAAATGTTCTGGAATTAGGTGGTGGTGAAGGCGTCACAATCTGCGACTGTACTAAGAAACACCGAATCGAGGACACGTGACCCGTGTGGCCTGTGACTTATACCTCAGTGACACTGTTACAAATTGAAGAGCAGATCAACTTTTAGCTGGTTCCATCATTATTAACTTCTTTTTTTTTTAAGTTTATTTATTTTGAGAGAGGGAGAGAGTGTGTGGGTGGGGCAGAGAGAGGCAGAGAGAGAATCCCGAGCAGAATCCCCGTGTGGGACTCGAACTCACAGACCGTGAGATCATGACCAGAGACGAAACCAAGAGTCCGATGCTTAACCGACCGAGCCCCCCAGGTATCCCTGTTAACTTCTGTGTGGACGATGCCCCCTCACGGCCCACACTGCTCACGCAGCCACGCTCTCAGCCACTACACCGTGACATCTTGTACACGCAAAAGCCTCTGGGCCAGGGGGTGCTCAGAGAACGGGAATTCTCTTCCCCATGCCCTTCCTGCAGGCGGAGTTCATGGTCCTGCAGTCTGCCCCCCCACTTATTTTATTTATTTATTTATTTATTTATTTATTTATTATTTTTATATATTTTTTAATGTTTATTTATTTTTGAGAAAGAGAGAGTGCGAGCAGGGGAGGGACGGAGAAAGAGGGAGACACAGAATCCGAAACGGGCTCCGTGAGCTGTCAGCACAGAGCCTGACACGGGGCTCGAACCCACAAAACTATGAGATCATGACCTGAGCCGAAATCGAGAGTCAGACGCTCAACCGACCGAACACCCCCGCCCCAGGCGCCCCTAGTGCAGTGGTTTTTAAACACACACACACACACACACACACACACATACATGTATAAATATATATGTGCATTACTACTTAGGGACCATGTGAAAATAGACTCCCAGGACTGTGGGAATCTCTCCAAGACAAACAACTCTGTTCCATCAATAAATACATTGTAAGGACAGAGAGGGAGGGGGAGAGGAGAGACAGAAACAGAGATAGGGACAGAGGGAGAGAGAGACAGAGGGGAGAGAGAAAGAGAGAGACAGAAAGGAACAAAGGAGAAACCTATAGTCTGTATGTTAAGCGTCTATGTTAGATTAACCCTCCACGGCGTGGACCTTCGTTGGATCCTGACTCAAACAAACGTGCAGTCAGGACTGGGGTGGGAGGCAGTGTTAAGAGGGAAAGGAATGAGCACGTCTCCGCTCCCCGAATGCAGCGTCTTCGCGGAACCTTTGTGGGACTTGCCTTCCCCGGGCCGGGCCCGCAGCAGACGGCAGGCCGAGGTTGAGTTCGATGGGCTCCTTAATGCTTAAGTTTTAGCCCTGGGGTGACAGCGACAGGCCTTCTCGATAGCTGTGGGTGTTCTTCCCAGGATCTGTGTTTCTCCTTCCCCGGAGGCCCCTTCTCCAAACGCCGCTTTGTATGACCGGGAGGCCACATCGCCAACCAGCCTCCCCTGCTGCCGGAAAGCACCTCGCAGGGAGAGATTTGATTGTTGAAAATATTTTAAATATTTTTTAAAGCGAGGCTATTCGTGCAACGGCTTTCATAGTCAAATGTATTATACATTTTCCCCTTTCGATTAAAAAAAAAAAAGGGGGCGCCTGGGTGGCTCAGTCGCTTAAACCTCCGACTTTGGCTCCGGTGAGGATCTCGAGGCTCGCGGGTTCGAGCCCCGCGTCGGGCTCTGCGCTGACAGCTGAGCCTGCTTGGGATTCTCTCTCTCCTCTCTCTCTGCCCCTCCCTGCTTGCACTTTCTCTCTCTCAAAAATAAATACACATTAAAAAGAAAATCCGATGAAGATACAGAAGATGCAGATGTCTCTGAACTGGAATCTGATTGTGACGCTGAGGTTTAAATCCCCTTGTGGTTCCTGGGTCCCCGGTGTCCCTTCGTCCCCTCTGCCCTGGGGACGCTGACCTTCCGTGGCCCTCGAAGGTGTCTGCTTCCTCTTGTCTCCAGCCCTTGCGTGGGTTGTTCCCACTGCCTGGGACACCGTATTCCCGCTGTGCCAACCCCCTTTCTCCTGGCTCTTACTCATCTTTCCGTTTTCAGCTTAGATGTCTCCTCCTCCAGGAAGCCCTCCTGATTGTTCCAAGACTAGGTTAGGTGCCCCTCATTAAGGACTCCTGCAGCCCTCCACAGCTGCCCCTATATTTTGTATTTAGATACGTGGTTGACTGTTCCCCTTGCTAACTAGGCCCCCACGAGGGTGGAGGCTCTGACGTCTCCTGGCTTAACCTGCCTGCTGTCCCACCTCAGGGCCTCTGCCTAGCCAGGCCACCATCACCTCTGCTTCCCTGATTATGGTTGGCTCCTCCCCGCTCTCTCTGCTCTGTCTTTAGGGGAGTGGTCTTCCTAAAATGCAGGCCAGATGGTGACGCTCCCTTGCGTCAGCCCACGGAATAGCTTCCCTTTACTCTTCGAACGAAGCTCAAGGTCCCGGCCAGGGCCCACAGGAGTCCCATGATCAGGTCCTGTGCCCCCACCTCCTCCTGTTCCTCTCTCCCTGCTCCCTCCATCAAAGCCCCACAGCTTCCGTTCAGGCCCTAGACCCCACCGAGCCTTTTCTACCTCAGGGCCTTTGCACGTGATCTCCCCACTGCCTGGAGCATCCTTTCCCCTACTCACGAGGGGAGCCCTCTCTTCCTGCCCGGCCCGGGGTTAGAGGCGCCCCACCCGTCTGAAACAGGCTGATCTCGGCCTCATGGGTTCTGGTGCCTAGCTTCGTTACAGACCCACCCTAATCATAATGACTTGCATCCACTGACTGGATTTGTTTTATCCCTAACATGCCAGTAAAGTGAAGGAGGCAGGGACACTGTTATAACCCAGGTACCTGGCACAGGCCTCGACCCGGGACGATTCGGTCACTGTGAACAAAACCAAAACGAAACAAAACAAAAACAAAAACGAATACATGGCTGAAGGGGACGTTCTGGCCGAGCCTGGGAGATGGCCGAGAGCCTCAGGACTTCTCTGCTCTCCTGGCTTCGAGGAGACGGGACTAACAGCCCTGCCCTGCCGCCCTGGGGCCAGCCGGCCTTCCCTGGTGAGGCTTTCCATTTGCCGAAGAGCTGATACTTTTATTTGTATTTCTTTTTAATTTTTTTAATGTTTCTTTTTTTGAGAGAGAGAGAGAGAAAGAGAAAGCAAGCAGGGGAGGGACAGAGGGAGAGGGAGACACAGAATCGGAAGCGGGCTCCAGGCTCCGAGCCGTCCGCACAGAGCCCGACGCGGGGCTCGAACCCACGAACCGCGAGATCGCGACCTGAGCCGAAGTCAGACGCCTCACCGACTGAGCCGCCCAGGCGCCCCAAGAGTTGTCACTTGTAAACAAAATAAATACGACATGAAGTGTCCTGGTGGTGGGGGTTTCAGCAGGTAACGGGAGGAGGGTGCCACACACAGACAGATGGACGGATGGATAGACAGACGGCCAGGAAGCCACGGGCTGCCAGCACCCAGCTGGCCGGGGCTGGGGGGTTTGTGGCTGCGGCTGGCAGTGGCTCACAGCTCCCCGAGGGTCCGTGAAGCCCTCTCTGCAGCCGTGTCCGACTCGGCAGCCAGCGTCACGGTCCGGGAGCACCAGGAAAGTTCTGGAGGCTGCAGGGTCATTTCTCTCTCTTCAGAGGCCCGAGAGGAAGGGGTGCAACGCGTGATGGGGGCGGGTAGGGACCGCAGCTGTCCCCCTCCCCCACGCACCACCCCCTGTCGTCTTCAAGCAGAAAGCCTAGGTGTGTCCAAAATAATGCTGTTTGTTCAGGATCTTGCCCCCCGCTCAGTTGCAAAGGTGGGGCTTAAGGCCGAGCTCCTCCAAGGAGAAGATGCGAAGTCTCGGGGAGGGGAGGAGAGAGGAGAGACGCGGAGACGAGGGAGGAAGTGGGGGAGGAGTAACCACTGCTGAGCCCTAATCAGAGAAGCCCCAGCACCCCCCCCCATCACGCCCCCATCCTAAAACCACCCCAAAGGCCCCCTCCCTGGGCCTGGCAGGCCAGCCCGGCCGGTGGGACCCCGCCCTGGGCCCAGGCCGTCCCCTCCCTCCTGGACGAGGCTGGTTACACAACCGCCTCTGTGGCAGCCGGCCAGGAGCGGTCACACGGGGCAGCTTTGCGGGAGGGGTGTGTGGGGGGGGGCGGCGCTTCCCAGACCCGGCTGTCGCCACCGCCGCCCCCCCTCCCCCCGCCCCGTGAGCTTGGCCGGGAGTCAGCTCTTCGGCCCACTGGCTCGACCAGACTGGTCCAGAGTGTTCCCAGATGTGCGCTGCGGGTAATAAAAAGGCGAGAGCTGGTTCCTGTCAGCAGCGGGGAGCTCCAGGAGGCGACCCCCAGCAGCCGCCCTGCCGGGCAGATGTTTGCAACGTGTGCTCTAGCGGCGGGGAAGGGAGGCCCGGGGCATCGGGACAGCCCGGCCACCGCACCGCGACCGCACAGGAGGCGTCACCACACCCCTTCTCTGTGGACACATGGCAGAAGCGGGGGGGGGGGGGGGGCCCAGAGCCATCGGGGGGGGGGGGGGGGGGGGCGTTTCCCCTGCCTGACCCCACACAGCCCGCTCCCCTCACCCCACCTTGGACATGGCCTGAGTGTGGCCATCTGGCAGGGTTTGCCCAGAACCCCCACCCCCTGCCGGTGACACTGCGGCCCCGACCTTGGGGAATGGGCTTCTGCTGGCCCCGACCTTGAGGTTCTGGGGGCAGGTGCCAATCACCGGAGTTTGCCCTGGCCTCTAGGCAACGAGGGAGAGCACGGGACCGGTTCTGGCCAATCACAATTTGCCATTCTCCCAGACACTGCGATTGGTGCAGGGAGGGGCATGTGACCGAGGGAGGACCAATCAGAAGTCCTTCCCTGAGATCTTTTTTCCTAGGTGGGCGGAGGTGCAGGGAAGTACCAGCCTGAGCACCGCACCTTGTGCCGCGCAATACCGGGATGACGTTCCTGTTCCCCAAAACGGCTCTGCGGGTGGGGTGGGGTGGGGCGGGGGCGGGGGGCTGGGGTCCAGAGCTCCTGCAGCAGGTCGGTGCCCGCGCCCGCTCGCCAGCCAGGCGGAGCCCCAAGGGGTCTCTGCAGGGCCGCTTCTAGTTCTGGAGCCGCGACGCTGGCTCCTTCGCGGGGCTTGTGGGCACAGGAACCACCCTGGGTGACCCACTGACCTGGAGCATCAGAGCACCACGAAATGGGAGCGTCTGGAAGGGGGGCGGGCAGCTGCTGCGTGCACTGCGGTGAGGAGGGGGACCGTTTCCGCAGGGTCCTGCAGTTTCCCTGCCTATTTTCGCTTTAAAACGCCGGCTGAGGACAATCAGACCAACCTCGCCGGGTCAGGCCCTGGCAAAGCCGCTGAACGGTGGAGAAGTTAAATGAGGGCAGGCCTGCGCGGCCCTCTCGGAGCAGGAAGCGGGCCAAACCAAGGCCAAGTCCTGGAGGAAACAGAGGATTCTTTCCCTTAACCCTCACACTGACCTTTTGGGGATGGCCTGAACCTCCTTCCTTTCTTTCCCGCTTGTGGGAACACCAAGAAGCACTTTGATTCCATCACGATAGCTTCTCCCCTCCTCACAACCACTGTCCCTTCCCCACCACGCACCCCCGAGTCAGGGACTGTGTCGCACTCACTTTTCAGACGAAGAGACTGAGGGTCCGAGTGGCGATGAATCTGCTCAGGAATACGGCTGCTAATGCCTGACAGGACTGAGGCCCGGACACGGCGCTCCTGACTCCCAGGCCAAAGCGGGGGGGGGGGGGGGGGGGTGTCAACCAGCAGGACTTTCCTCAGCAGTACAGTGGCTCCGACTGATTAGGCTTTGCTGGGGGACTGGGAGGGACAGACACCCGCCCCCGGGAGCTGCCCCGTGTCTTGGGTAACCTGTAACCCCCGGTCCTGTGGCTTGACTGCGGTCCTTGCCTCCCTTCTCCTTGCTTCCACGCCCCTCCTGCCCTCCGCTCCACGTTCCCCTGACGGCCCCGCTCCCGGGAGACGTCTGCCCACCAGGTGTAGGTGGTGACCCGTCCCCCCCCCCCCCCCCAGCGTCCATCCTGGAGAAACTTCAGAAGGAAGCAACATAGTCGCTGTGGCCTCCCCCTAAGAACTGCTGTTTGGGCAAAGGCCACTCTACCTTCTGCGTTGTTCGGTATTACTGGAGCCAGGAGGTGGGCAGGGGTGGGGGGTGGGGATCCGGCCGTGACCCCTGCATCTCTACCAGGCGCAGATGCGGCCCGAACGTGCTGGACCCCGCCGGCCCCGGGGTTTGCAGAGCCTCTGTGAGGCAGGAAGATCGAGTGGTCAGTCACTCCCGACTGGGAGGCAGATGTGTCTGAGCATTTTTTTTTTTGAAAGATATATATATTTTTTATTTCATTCATTTATTTACTTATATTTTATTTTATTATTTTTTAAACGTTTATTTATTTTTGAGACGGAGAGAGACACAGCATGAACGGGGGAGGGGCAGAGAGAGAGGGAGACACAGAATCTGAAACAGGCTCCAGGCTCTGAGCTGTCAGCAGAGAGCCCGACGCGGGGCTCGAACTCACGGACCGCGAGATCGTGACCTGAGCCGAAGTCGGACGCTCAACCGACTGAGCCACCCAGGCGCCCCTATTTACTTATATTTTAATGTTTATGTATTTTTGAGAGGGACAGAGAGCAAGCGGGGGAGGGGCAGAGAGACAGGGAGACACAGAATCCGAAGCAGGCTCCGTCCAGGCTCCGAGCTGTCAGCACACAGCCCGACGCGGGACTCGAACCCCCGAACCGTGAGATCGTGACCTGAGCCGCAGTCGGCCGCTTCAACTGAGTCACCCAGGCGCCCCAAAGATAGACATTTTTTAAAGTTGATTTGTTTATTTTGAGAGAGAGGGAGAAAGCATGAGACAGGGAGGGGCAGAGAGAGGGGAGAGAGAATCCCAAGCGGGCTCTGAGCTGTCGGCGCTGAGCCCGACGCTGGGCTCGAACCCACAAAGCCGTGCGACCAAGACCCGAGCCGAAACCCAGAGTCGTGCACCTACGACTGAGCCCCCCGGGCGCCTCGGATGTGCCTGAGCCTAAACCCTGCCCGCAGCTGGTAACAGTCAGGTCCCCCATGTGGCAGGTGGGGGTGACAGCTGCCTCAGGGCTGCCGGGCAAAGCCCGAGCGAGTCGGGGAGGAGGGCACCCACACGGACGAGCCCCCCCTTCTCAACACCCACCCCTGCCAAGCGTGACCAGCGAGTCAGGCGCCCGGGGCCCCAGCCAGCACCACCCCTGCGCTCAACTCCCTGCTCGTCACCTCCTTCCAGGGGGAACTGCCCTGACAGCCTGGGGGTGGTGGCGGGCAGAAAGTTGAGCGGCCCGGCCAGCAGGGTGGGGGCCGGGAAGAGAAGGGGCGGCCACAGGAAAGGTGTGGCCGGAACCCCCGGAGCCAGCAGCTGGGAGGAAGGAGTCGCCAGGTGGGTCCCGCCCTTGGAAGGCGGTGCTGGGCGGGCAGGGGGCCAGGCCACTTGGCAGGGCCGTTCTGGCCTCCGGAGACCCCGGGATGTCCTTCGGGACAGAGGGCCGAGCATTGTCCCTGATTACAAGAGGTTCTGGCTGGTGGCTTTCACACGGTCCACGGTGTCCGGTTCCCCTGGCTCGGTGGGGTTTCAGACGGTGGCCCCTCCATCTGCCACCGTCCCCAGGCTCGGTGCCACGTGGGCGTCAGACAAGGCGTGAGGGGAGGGGAGGCGGCCTTAGCCTTCGTGCATACGCACAGTGGTTCATTCGATCTGCATTAATGAGCGCCTACTGTGTGCCGGGCCCTGTACTAGCACTGGGGAGAGAGTGATACCAACTATATATACAGCTGACCCTGGAAACAACACAGGAGTTAGGGGTCCCGACCTCCCCCCACCCCTGCAGGAGAAAATCCATGTATAACTTTTGACTCCCCTGAAACTTAACCGCTAAGAGCCTACAGAAGCCTCACTGATGACAGAAGCAACCAATCAACACCTATTTTGGATGTAATGTGTGTTATACGCTATATTCTTGCAATAAGTGGGCTAGAGAGAAGAAAAGATTATTAAGAAAATCATAATGGGGCGCCTGGGGGGTTCTGTCGGTGAAGCGTCCGACTTGGGCTCAGGTCACGATCTCGCGGTCTGTGAGTTCGAGCCCCGCGTCGGGCTCTGGGCTGAAGGCTCGGAGCCTGGATGGAGCCCGCTTCGGATTCGGTGTCTCCCTCTCTCTCTGCCCCTCCCCCACTCACGCTCTATCTCTCTGTGTCTCTCAAAAATAAATGAACGTTAAAAAAAAAAAAAACTTTAAAGAAAATCATGAGGAGGAGACATTTATGGCACTGTATTCATTGGGAACAAAACGCCACACCTAAGTGGACCCGTGCAGTTCAAGCCCGCGTTGTTCAAGGGCCAGCTGTATACTCCCTGCCCCCGCTCTTCCTTTTATTCCCTTCTGACCCGCCACTGCTCTTTGTCTTTGAGGTTAGAAACTGGGGTGGGGCCACGTCACAAGCCAATTAAATCAGGGGATGAGCCTGTGGGGTACCCGGGCTCCGGAAGGCGGTCCCAAGTTCAAATCTGCTTATGCATCAGGGCTGCTTATCATCAGGGTTGCCATGGTCAGTTGCTTAGGTTGCACAATGCACAAAGAACCACATCCAAGGGGACGCTGTTTGCATCGGGGACATCTTTATAATTTAAACAAATATTTCTGTATGTTTCTTATCGCCTTATTGATGGGAAAGCTGGGCTATTTGCACATCAATTATGTCAATTTTCTGCCAGACAGCAACAGAGGAACTCGATCTAACAGTCCCTGTAATGCAATGGTCTTAATCGTTCCTAACAGTTGGTATGACAATTTTGAATTCTTCATTATTTTATGTTCAACAGTTTATAGAGAATGCCTTTACACTTGGTATACCGTTGTTGTTGAGAATAGAATCTTTCTTTCTTTTGAATGTCTACTTGAGAGACAGAGAGAGAGCACAAGTGGGGGGAGGGGCAGAGAGAGAGGGAGACACAGACGCAGAAGCAGGCCCCGGGCTCCGAGCTGTCAGCGCAGATCCCGACGCGGGGCTCGAACTCATGAGCTGTGAGATCGTGACCTGAGCCAAGTCGGACGCTTGGCCGACTGAGCCCCCCAGGCGCCCCAACGTAAACTCTTTCTAAGGAGCCTGGGCCAGACTGTTCACCTCTCTGAGCCTCAGGGTCCACATCTGTCTTAGGGACCTGATGGCCTGTCCCTTGCAGGGCATGCCAGGGACCCGGGAGTGTAACAGAAGTCTATGCACACGGCTGCTGCTCGGGAAACGTGCTTGTGGTCATTCTCCGCAGCCGTGCAGCCCTCCTGGAAACCCGCTCTGCAAAGTGGAGGCAGCTTGGTGCCTCAGTTTACCCGCCCCAGAAGCAGAGGCGGCTGCCCCCGGGATCACAGTCGCAGGAGGACGCTCTGTGTTTACAGAGCCCTATTCCACCGGGGCTGCAATTCTTGCCCCTGCGTATCTCCAAATTTGGTCCTGCCCAGTCTCTCGACCCCGTTTCCTGTCCCCCGCCCCCGCCCCTCTCTGCCACTGGTGGGGGCCGTCCCCAGAGCCCCCAGAAGCTGCCCGAAGAGGAAATCCTTTTCCTCCACTTCCAAGGCTGGAAGCTACAGAATGTTTCTCCCGGAATGTTTTGGCTTCCACGTTGCAGAATGTTCTAGCCTCATCAGCCACAGGTCGGCCGCAGGCTCCCCACCCCCTTTCCCTCCCTCCGGGCTGGCAATTCTTTGGCCAAAGCCTTGCGTGGACCTCCCCTCCCCTCTCCCCTACGCTGGCTCCGCCCACACCACCCCTGCTCGTAGGTTTGTTGCGAGCAGAACAACATGTGCCAAGGAGCCCAGAAGAACAGACCGGAAATTACCCAAACTCGCCCACAGCTGATCCTTTCCAAAACGAGAGAAGCCGGGGTAGCAGAAACATGACAGCCTGTGGCCCCCAACACGACGAAGCGGGGGAGGACAGACACAGATCCGAAGGGCTACATCGGACCCTGCCTTGGCCTTTGCAAAGAAAAACCCGGCTCTCTATTCATTTGGCTCCTACCCCTCCCCTCTTGGCAGCTGAATAATTAAATATTCATGCATTTTCTCCTTCCCCTAAGAAAGCGATAAGTCCGATTTCTGCTCACACACAGAAAAAGCGCCCCAAGGCGAGGGGTTGGAGCCGAATTTCAGTTGAAGACATCCATTCACGGATGAAAACACCCTTCACCTTTACTGCTGTGAATTTCCCAGATACACACGGTCAAGACAATCGGAGAATTATGAGGCTCCAGGACCAATTAGGGCTGTTTGTGTTGACGTAAAGTCTGGGGGAATTTTTTTCTTGCCCTTGCAAGTATTTATGATACTGACAGATGCGACGGGGGGAAAAAAAAAATCCCAGAACAGGAATGAGGCTGTGGGGCCACGTGGATAAGGAGTCCATGTGAAAAGCCGTCTCTGGTTTTGTTCGGGCCGCCAGATCCACCACCGCCGGCGTCTCGAGTCCGGGAAAGAAACACGCCTACTGTGTGCCGACGCTTTCCCCGGGCACGGGACCGGGAGGAGGCGGCTGGAGGGCGGCGACGTAATTTTCTCCGGGCGACAAGAGCAGGGGCTGGGGTTTGAGCGCCGGTCTTCCAGCTGCCGAGACCCCCGCACCGTGTGGAATTCTGTTCCACGCAGGTCCTACTGTGTGCAGAGCTCGGCGGGGTGAAGGGGTGTGCAGCCAAGGCCCCCGCGAGTGGCCATGCGGCGCGAGGGCAAGCTGGCATCCTTGGGACTCGGCCCCGAAACAAGTCTCTCCTGCGCACGAGGAAGGTGCCACTCGGGCGGGGTCCCCGTGACGCTCGCAAAACTGCCTGGAGCGGGGGTTGGCCGCTGCTGGGCTCGAATGCACCCGCAACCTTCCAGAAGAGAGGCATTCAGCACCTACCGTGTGCACAGGGACTGGGTGACGGTGTAAGGAGGGAGGCCTGGACAAGCGAGCCATGCCTGTGACCTCAGTGTCCCGTCTGGGAAATGGGGACAAGGAGAGAAGCAGGTTGCCGTGAGGACGCCCTGAGACGAAGCAGCAGGGGATTCCCATGGGTTTATGCGGCCAGAGGCCGGGGTTCAAATCCTGCCCCAACCCCTTACTGGACGATCTCAGACCCGCAAGTTACCCCCTCTGTGTCTGTCTCCACATCTGGAAAATGGGATGGTAATAGCTACGCACAGGGCTGCTGTGAGGTTCAAGAGTGTTGGGGCGCCTGGGGGGCTCAGTCGGTTAAGCACCAGACTTCGGCTCAGGTCATGATCTCGCGGTCCGTGAGTTCGAGCCCCGCGTGGGGCTCTGGGCCGATGGCTCAGAGCCTGGAGCCTGCTTCCGATTCTGTGTCTCCCTCTCTCTCTGCCCCTCCCCTGCTCTCTCTCTTGCAAAAATAATGAGAAAAAAAACTCTATAATTTGTTAAACAGTATATACAAGTTTTACGTAGTTTTCTGTATACGTGTTATACTTTATAATATAAAGATTGTGTGTGCTCGTGGGGAAGGAACACTGTATACAAAATCCCTGAACACCATCTGGGCACATAGGGAATGGTCAGTTAAGGCGGGTGTTATTATCACTGTCCGGTAGATCAATGAGAGCCATGGGGAATATCCGCGCGAGGGGGGGGGTCACGCTTAGCAAAGTTCTGTTTTAGGCAAATTAAGAAGTAAAGATACAGATGCCAGGATCACTAGCCCAAGCAGTATCTGTGAATATTTTTTTTAATGTTTTTATTTATTTTTGAGAGAGAGGGAGAGAGACAGAGCGTGAGCAGGGGAGGGGCCCAGAGAGAGGGAGACACAGAATCGGAAGCAGGCTCCAGGCTCCGAGCTGTCTGCACAGAGCCCGATGCGGGGCTCGAACTCACAAACGATGAGATCGTGACCTGAGCTGAAGTCGGACGCTTGGCTGATTGATACCCCCCCCCCCCCGCCAGGCACCCCTTGTGCAGAAGTACCTTTGTTGGTGAGGGGAAGATGCTCCGGCCGGGGGACTGAGTCCCAGGCCAGGGCACATGGCTCGTGGAATGCAGCCAGCCACGCTCACAGAGTGAACAACCTGCCCAACTGTACCCAGCAGCCCTGGCCAAGAAGAAAGGACGGAATGACTGTCCTCCAAATTTCCTCGCCTTCCTGGCTCAGCCCCCACAACCCCCTCCACCGAGCGGGCAACTCTGAGGCTGGAAACCCACGCAGCAGATGGGAAGGCTTCCCAGCTGGCATGTGTGTGTGGGTGGGTGGAGAGGGGGAGGGCGTAGCGACTTCCTGTGCCCCAATCCCAGCTAGCTCGCTCTCTGACCACATTTTTCCACCTCGCTTTTTTCCTTATAATGCGCTCTAGATTGTTTTTTGTGAATGGAATGTAACTTGAGAGCCGGAGAGGAAAGTGCAGACGGAGAAGGTGTCCCTCTCCGCGAGAAAGGCAAGCCGGGCGGGCCCCGCAGGGTCCCTGGCGGCCAGGGCCGCCGGTGAGATGGACAGGGCCAGGTGGGGAAGGTCACGGGTGCTGGCAGGGGCGAAACTGGAGAGGCCGGCCTCCTCCCTCAGCTCCCCCACTGCGTGGCGGCCCCTCCAGCCGCGCGTTTTCTGGGCTGTGCGCTGATCAAGCTCCGGGGCGGGACCACCCACGGAGAAGCCGACCTCTGCCCGGGAGGGGGCACCCGGGGGCCGTGGCCTCTCCTACCGGGGCTCCGGTGACTTCCGGAGGCCCATCCCGCAGTGTGGGCCCAGCCCCTGCGCTGAGCAGCACTCACTCATAGTCATTCGTTCAAAAACTGTTACCGACGGGCTGACCTCGAGCCAGGAACTGGACCGGGCACCGGGTACCACCGTGAAGGGGACAGGGGAGCCCCCCGCTCTCGGGGACTGGCGGGAAATGCAGCCCACCCGTGACCCTGAACCTCAGCACGGACCGGGGGTCTCCTGCGGGTGTAAAATCGTTCAGTCCTTCCAGCAACTCTAGAAAGACATCGTTACCGACCACTTTAGAGATGAGGAAATCGAGGCCCAGAGCGATTAAACGGCTCCCACAAAAACAGAGTCAGCAAGGCTGGACCAGGTCCGCTCGATCCCTGGCCCGAGGGTTTAACCGTTGCCCTTCCGGCAGCGAAGGCTCAGCTACGGGCGGGCGCGGGCTCCCTGGGCTCCCCGGGTTGTGGGGAGGCCTGGGGAGGCCAGGCTCCCGCCAGAGTTGCATCGCTCCCAAAGCCACCGGGAAAGGAGGGTGAATTGGGGGGAAATCATGGAACTTCCCAAGGCTCCTGTCTTCATAAACGGAGGATAGTAACCCTCACTGAAGGGTGAATGTGAGGATTAAGCAAAGTTCATCACAGGTAAAGTGCTCAGTACAGTTTCTGGTATATAGCAACGTTTAATAAACCCTGCTTGCACAGTGGACAACTCGCCCAACAGTACGTGGCAGTGCCCTCTCTAACCTCTTTCATGAAAAGGCTTACATTCAAACTGAGAGGACCCAGCAAGGGCTGGCTTTGAAGGGCAGAAAGATTTGGATGGTGTTTAGACCTCCAAAGAGAAACAAAGAGGTGGCCATCTCAGACTTCCCTGCTGTTCCTGACATGCCTCTGTTTGTGCGCAACTGTGCTCAAAACGTACCGGCCCCTTCCCTGGACGGTCTGGGCCACAGAAATAACCCCCGGCAAGAAGACCTTGAAGAAGAGGTTGCAGTTACTGGCTTTGAAAGCCTGGAAAGTTTCAAAGGCATGAATACCGTATAGACTTTCCAGGACTTCTGAGTGGAGAAAGCTGTGAAAAATCTAAAGCTCCCATTTCCCGGCTCTTTCCTCTGCCTTCCTTTTATTTATTTATTAAAAAAAAATTTTTTTTAACGTTTATTTATTATTGAGAGACAGACACAGAGTGTGAGCAGGGGAGGGGCAGAGAGAGGGGGAGACACAGAATCCCAAGCGGGCTCCAGGCTCCGAGCCGTCAGCACGGAGCCCGACGCGGGGCTCGAAGCCACGAACCGCGAGATCGTGACCTGAGCTGAAGTCGGACGCTCAACCGACTGGGCCCCCAGGCGCCCCTCCTCTGCCTTGTTTCTGATGTTAAGATATAATCCACGTATGGTGACGTTCACCATTTTAGGGCGCACAGCTCGGTGGTTTTTAATGGCTTCACAAGCATCACATACGTAGTTCAGGACGTTTTCATCACCTCCGGACGAAACCCCGTGGGCTTCGGCGTCACCCCACTCTCCCTCCCCGAGCCCCGGCCACCCTGAATCTCCTTTCCTGTCTCTGCGATGTCCCTGTTGCTGACACGTCACGTAAATGCAGTCACACAACACGCGGTCCCAGCCCGTGTCAGGGCTCCGTTCCTGTTTGGAGCCGACCCACGTCCCTCGCGCGGTGGGGCCCGCGTCTTGTCCATCCGTTCACCCGCTGACGGGTCTTTGGGTTGCGGGCACTTTTCGGCTCCCGGGGACAACGGCACTGCTGCGAAGGTCTGCACACCCGTCTCCGCACGGCCGCTTCCACCTGCCCTGGGTCGAGTCCCCGGGAGGGGGACGGCCGGGTCACACGGCCGGTCCCGGCGTCACCTCTGGAGGAGAGGCCCCAGCGGCCTCCCGGGTCTCTGTCCCCGCCGGCAGCGCACGTGGGCTCTGACTTCTCCGAGTCCTCGCCCAGGCTGGTCACTGTCCCTCTTTCTGCTTCCAAACATGGGAGTGGGGGCGACTCCCTCTTGACTCGTAACTCCCTCGCCTACCAGATCCTCTGAACGAAGTCCTCGCCCCCCCAACCCAGCCCCGCCGTGCTCTGGTTTGACTGGGGCCTCCCGCCGGCCGGCCGGAGGCCCCAGGAAATCAGGGCACGCACCTGTCTTGTCTGCCGCGGTCCCCGAGGCCCGGCCCGGAGCAGCTGCTCAAAACAAATTGTGTTGACTGAGTCCTGACTGCACATGCTTCGCGATCTAAAGATCCTCTGTCGGTTGGAGGCGGGAGGGCCACACCGAGGCCGGCGCCGCGTGGAAATTTCCAAGTCCTCAGCTCCGCTCCGATCGCTAGCCGCCACGCCAGGCCCCCGCCGGGGCGGACCTCGTCCTCGGAGTGACCGCCCCGGGAGGGACTCGGTGTCGGGGCGGGGGTGACTGCCGGGCCCGGGGGTTGCGGTTCTGCTCCCGGATGGCGCCCCGGCCTGGCCGAGGCCCAGCCCCCGCGACTTGGCCTCGGGGATGGCCATCTCGGCCAAATGTGGCGCGGGGTCGATTCATCGGGGCGGGTGTGCCGAGGCCGCCCCGGGAGAGAGGAAACCCGAGCGCTCAGCACTTACCGTTTAAAGAAAAAAGTTCAGCACAGCGACGCTGAGCCGTCCCCGTGGGATCAGGGAGCCTGCGGGGAGGTCACCCTTTGTTCCCGCTGACGGAGGCGGCCTGGGCTTGGACGGGGGCCGCGGGCTGCAGCGGAACCCTGAAGTCAGCAGAGTTTGTCTTGGGTGCCTTCCCACTTTCCTGGCTCACATCCCCCCCCGCCCCGTGCTCCCCGCTCTGCCAGAAAGTTCCTACCCCGGGCCCGGCCAGTCCCCCCGGCTCCAGGACCAGGAATAAAATCGCCCTGGAGCCCTGACTCTGCGCCAGAACCTGTCAGCGTGCCGCGGTATGGCTTATTCCTCCCGCGATGGAGGAGGCTGACGTACCCGTCCCATTTGACAGACGAGAACACTGAGGCCTGCAGCAGGTCAGAACCGGTCCGCGGGCCCACGACTGGGAAGCAGAGGGGCTGCTCTGGCTGTGGGGGGGGGGTCCCCAAAAGGGGGGCTGGGGGTCGGCGCAGAATAGTCGATGTGGCTGTAGAAAGCGTGGGACCGCTCGGTGCTGGTTTCCCACCAGCGGGGGACGGGGGCGGGGATGCCCTGGGGATTCCGTCCTACTAAGCGAAAGGGTCCCGAACCGATGGGCCAAAAGTCCTCAGGGAGAGCTTCCCCCGCGAGGTGCGCTGAGCCCCCAGGAAGGCTGCTGGCGAGGCGTTTGCACGGTTAGAAATTTTACTTCTCCCCCTGGCCGCCCCTTCGATGCATCCTGACGTGCTCTGCGTTAGGCCCTCGGCAAATGCCAAGCCTGCTTGTTCCCAGACGTGGCCCCCGGGCACAGGGCAGGTGCTTCATCGATATTTGTTCAGTAACCCACCACGTCCAGGTACGTGTCCTGTCGCGGAATATCGCACGGTCATTAAAAAGTGGCCGGCCGAGGCCAAACTCGACGGGGGGGTACGCAGATCGCCACGTCCTATGGTTTCCCACGGTTCTATATATTCGAAATCCTTCTTTCTTTTTTTCAAGTTTATTTATTTTGAGAAAGAGAGAGCAGGGGAGGGGCAGAGAGAAAGGGAGAGAGGACCCCAAGCGGGATCCACAGCGACAGGGCAGAGCCTGACGCGGGGCTTGACCCCATAGGCCGGGAGATCATGACCTGAGTCAAAAAAGTCGAGAGTCAGACGCTTAACTGACTGAGCCACCCACACGCCCCTTGAAATCCTTCTTAATACAAAGGTGGCAAATAACAAAAATCACACCAAGGCAGAGTTTATAAGAAACAACACGGGAATGCCTGTGATCTGCAGAGTTTAGGAAATTATAAAAATTATTTACCAGGGACGCCTGGGTGGCGCAGTCGGTTAAGCCTCCGACTTCGGCTCAGGTCACGATCTTGTGGTTCATGGGTTCGAGCCCCGCGTCGGGCTCTGTGCTGACAGCTCCGAGCCTGGAGCCTGCTTCACATTCTGTGTCTCCCTCTCTGTCTGCCCCTCCCTTGCTCGTGCTCGGTCTCTCTCTCAAAAATAAATAAACGTTAAAAAAAAAAAAAGCATTTACAAAAGACGTAGTAAGGGGGGCGCCTGGGTGGCGCAGTCGGTTAAGCGTCCGACTTCGGCTCAGGTCACGATCTCGCGGTCCGTGAGTTCGAGCCCCGCGTCGGGCTCTGGGCTGATGGCTCGGAGCCTGGAGCCTGTTTCCGATTCTGTGTCTCCCTCTCTCTCTGCCCCTCGCCCGTTCATGCTCTGTCTCTGTCTGTCCCAAAAATAAATAAACGTTGACAAAAGACATAGTAAAGAAACGTATCTAAACGTCACTCCCTGGATAGCAGATTATGGGCTTTTCTCTCTACTTACGTTTCTGGATTTTCTCTTCTTTTCTTTCTTTTTTTAAGCAGGCCCCACGCCTAGTGTGGAGCCCAACTTGGGACTTGAACTCACGACGCTGAGGTCAAGACCTGAGCAGAGAGGGAGCTTCAACGACTGAGCCACCCAGGCGCCCCCTCTGGATTTTCTATAATCAGGGGAAAATGCTTTGTGAAAAATGTAAGTAAGACGCGTCCCCAGGGTTTTACGCTCCCCACCACCCCTTCCTGTCCTCCTTTCCTAGGGACATGGCAATTGCTCCTAAATCGTCTTCCCTTTGCCTAGAGGGGATCAAGGCTTTCCCATTGTACAGAAGTGTTTGTGCGGCCAGGAGCTCAGCAGGAGCAAAGAGGGGAGCTGGGGCTGGGCTCCCCGGAGCGGGGGGGTCCAGAGACAGCGCCCAGCCGGCTGCTCGTCAGAAAGCGATACGCAAGTCAGAGCACAGGGCGCTCTGGGGTGTGGGACAGGTCTCCAGGGTGGCACAGACGGGAGGACACTCGGTCCCGCCCTCATACAGATCAGAACACGAGATTCAGAGACGGACGGTGACCCGACGCAGGTCACACAGCACGGTTCCCCCAGGACAAGGGCCTCCCCCCGGGGGCCCTTCCCACAGCCCTTCTGGACTTTTCTGTCAGGTGGACCCGGAGAGCAGCTACCCCAGCCCCTTCCCGACTTGTGCATCATCGGGTTTTGAAATCATCCCCGGGTTTTCCAAAGGAAACATATTTTGGGTTTTCTTTGCTTTCTTCTGCTCATTTGAAGAAATCCGAGAGTCCTTTCCTAATTGTTTGGTCAAGACTGCAGACGGGCAGTGAGGCATGCCACAAAAATGATGTCGAGCCCAGGGAGCCCGCTGGCCTGGAGAAAGGACATCAGGCCTGTCACTGGTGCTGGGTCAGCACATGAACTCTGAGTTCCAGAGAGCACAGGGTGTTTGCCAAGTTCCCCAGATCCCTGACGTTGGGCCCCTGTTGGGAAAGACCGAGGGAGTCCACATCGAGCTCCCTGAGGCCGGGGCTCTTGTGGGTGTGGGTACAAACGGAGTCCCTGGGGAGTTGGTAGCTGTGAGGCCTGCCAAAAGTCAGGCCCTGCAGCCTAGGCTACATTCCCTAGCCTCCTTTGCAGCTAGGCGTGTGGCTATGTGACTGGGTTCTGGCCGATGGGATGTGAGCACAAAGTGATGTGTACAACTTAAGTCAAGGAAGGGGCCTGGTCTTCTTTGCCTCGCCCCGCCCCCTTCTTCTGAGCAGATAGAAGGTGGATGTGATGGCTGGAGTTCCAGCAGCTCTTTTGGACCAGGAGACAACTCTAGGAGTAGAAGCCAATAGAGGAAAGAGAAGGGAGAAACCTGGGCTCTGACATCACGACATCATACAGGTCAGAAATCAATGTCCATATTCTTAAAGCCATGGTTATTCGGAGTTTCCTTTTACCTACAGCCAGTACTATTTCTAAATGATGCATCATGTTTTTGGCTGGGGGGTGAAGTTCCAGCCAGTTGCAGAGGGGCTGTAGGGGACCTACCATGTGTGAGAGGCTGGGGCTAGCATGAAGACGGAACAGATAATTATTATGCACAACAGTAACTGTGACATGTATCACTGTGTGTACAGCACTTAGCCCGGTACCTGGCACAGAGTAAGAGCCCAATAAATGTTAGCAACTGTGTTGTCCTTACAGATGATTGAACCATGTATCCCGGCACGGAAGATACAAAGCCCGGGGGGAGGAGACATTTGAATATGGCCCTAAAGATGAAACGAGAAAGAGCAGGGGCACCCGGGTGGCTCAGTCGGTGGAGCGTCGCACTTCAGCTCCGGTCACGATCTCGCAGTTCGTGGGTTCGAGGCCCGGGTCAGGCTCTGTGTGGACAGCTCAGCGCCTGGAGCCTGCTTCAGATTCTGTGTCTCCTCCTCTCTCTGCCCTTCCCTGCTCACGTTCTGTCTGTCTCTCTCTCTCTCCCCAAAATAAATAAGCATTAAAAAATTAAAAAAAAAAAAAGCAAGTGACATCATCAGGAAATGCGGCAAAGAGCTTCATGGGTGTTTCACAAGATGCCCTTGGAAGCCAGGAGAACAGACACGGGCCACCCTCACTATACGGGTGAGGACACTGGGCCTCCGAGAGGGGACGTGCCTCCCCAAGGCACCCAGCAGAGACGGATTTGAACTGGGACAGTCTAGCTCCACGGTCCTCCTCCCTGAGGGTCTGTGGGCTGGAATCAGGGCTCAGGCAACGGGGAAAACAGCAGCAAAGAGCCGGAGCAAAGGGCCGGGGGTCCGGTCTGGGGCTCAGGGCCCCTGTCCGGGAGCGGGGAGCACGAGGAAGCCGCTGAGGGCGGTGGGGGCGCCACGGTCAGCGCCCCCTGGACAGGTGCCCGGAAGAGTCTTCTCGTCCTCTGTGGCCAGCCCCAGAGAGGGGACAAACGGCTAGGCTTGGAATTTAAAGGGAGTTTCCTGTGGCTGGTGGAGCAAATGACCACAAACGTCGTGGCTGAAACAGCACACATTTATTATCTCACGTCCTGAAGGTCAGAAGTCAGAGCAGGAGGCAGAGTCGGGCGGGGTGGGGGGGTGAAGGGCGGGCAGGGTGAGACTCCCACCCCCACACCTTTCAGGGGCCGCCCGCCACCTGGAGCTGGGCCGCTCTGGTTTATCGTCTGCTGCTCTTTGCCAGTCTGAGGCCCAGCAACCGGGCACAAACTCTGCCGTCCCCCCTGCCGGCCACACCCGGCCGGGGCTGGCCCGACGCCCCCCAGCGCAGGCGCGTTTCATCTCCCGGGGGTCCGGACCACCCTGCCGCTTTCCCCCACCAGGACCCGGCTGGCGGCTCTACCCACCGCCGGTGCCACTGGGGCCTCTCGGCACGACCCCCGGGACCCCCGCACACATCCCCCAAGCCGGACTCGGAATCGGAAGGAACGCCGGGGCCCGGCGGGACCGCGAAACCACTGCCGGTTGTGGGGTCTGCAGCGCCCCCGAGGTGAACCCCCTCCCTGAGTTCGTGCGCTGGCCTCCCGGCTTTGCCCAGTCTGCGAAATGTCAGCACAGGGTGAGGCGGCTGCTGGAAGACAAAAGTCAGTCCTTGCACTGACAACGTCTGAGGCTGGATCCCGGGAGGGAAGAGCTCCCTGAGCCCAGCAAGGTCAGGCTACATGTGGGGACACCTGTAGGGGCAGGCCCTCTGCCCATTTGGACCTTATGCCCCCATCCCTCCCTGGGTTACTAAGGCCAGACACAGAGGGTCCCTTCCCAACATCTCCCCAAGGTGACCTTATGAGGGAAGTTACCGTCCCCACTTCACGGATGAAGAAACTGAGACTCAGTGGGGGCGTCCTGGCCTGTCCTGAGTCCCAGCTAGGAGCCCGGACTCAGGCCCCCGGACAGAAAGCTCCATGAGGCAAGGACCTGTGTGCTCACATAGGGACGTGTCCCTTCCAGCAGCCCGGAGCCAGGGCGGAGGGGACACTCAGGAACACCTAATCCTGGACAGAGGATCAACTTCGCCCAGACCCAGGGCCACCGGGGAGAGCTCCTCCCAAGGGTGAAACCTGATGTTCCAGGAGACATCAGTGACCCCAGTGGAGGCCCGTTCCCTAAAACGACTGGCCCAGAGTCCACAACAATGTCAGAATCGAGCCAGCTAAAGACAGCAGGTGACCCTGGATCGGATCCTGGAGCAGGAGAAAATGACGTTTGCTTCTTCACGAGAACGACTTTACCGGGACAAGCGTGAATTCTGAACAAAGTCTGTAGATGAGATAATAGAATATAATACCGTGTAAGGATTTTGCCATCTGTTCTGTGGCCGCGTAAGAGGCCGGTCGTGCTCTTAGGAAACACACACGAAGGGTCTGGGTCCGAGGGGGCGTCGGGTCCGCAACTCGCTGTCCGGTGGTTCAGAAAATAAACTACACGGAAAGAGGGAGAGAGGGCGGTAAGACAAACTCAGAAAAATGTTCGCAATCGGGGAGTCTGGGTGAAAGAGTTCTTGCGTTATTTCTGTACGACTGAAGTTATTTCAAAATAACAAGTTGCAAGATAGAGAAGTCAGTATCCTGGAAGGAAAAAAAAGGCTGAGGGCACTTCCCAGTCTAAGGAGACGAAGAATCGGGCAGGGATCACAGCCCCTCCTGACTCGGCAGGGACCCACATGCGACAAAAGGGGACGCGTGAATTTCCGGACAGGGAATTGGATGCCAGCACTGTGTCCGTGCTAATTTCCTGGGTGTGACAGTCCCATGAGGTCTCCTAGGAGAACGTCCTTGCTCTCTGCGGGCCCACACTGGATTCCGGGCAAAGGGTCAGGAGGTCTGCGTCCCTCCCTGTCTCCTAGCTGTTCTCCCTCTGGCCGCAAGATGTCTCTAGGTGGCCCTATGACAAGGTGGTTTCCATTTTTCAAGGTTCCCAAAAGCCTCTAAGACGTGAATTCAAACGTCGCCCTTCCTCTCCCACCCGCTGCTTTCTGCCATCTGGGCTCAGGCCGTGCTTTCTTGCGTGTGCGTCCTGCCCTGTGTTTCCAGGTCCCCGGGCCGCTCTGCCCGCACCACCCGGGAGGTGCCCATTAGGGGGTCTCTGCTGCCCTCCTGTGGCCACTGTCTGCAACACAGACGCCCGTCCCCAGTGGCCGAACCCCGACCCGGTTCCTGTAGCTTCTCTTCATCCTAGAAGAGCTGGGGTCTCCAGGGAAACAGAACCAGGCAGGTAGGTGACAGACTTATTGTAAGGGGTTGGCTCGTGGGGTCGCGAGGGCTGACAAGTCCAAAATCCAGCGAGCAGGCTGGAAACTTAGGCCGGAGCTGATGCTGCGGCCTCGAGACTTTCTTCGTCCCCGGGAAACCTCAGTTTGGCTCAAAAGGCCTCCGACTGATTGCGTGAGGCCCACCCAGGGCACGGAGGACCACCTCCGGCACAGCAAGTCAGCCAATGGTGGGCGCTGACCACAGCCACCAGAAGCCTTCCCGGGGACCCCTGCACCCGAGCCTGACGGAACTACTGGAAACCCTGAGGGCGAGGCGGCCGACCCAGGAATCCGACCCCAGGACTCGGTTACCTGAAAAGCTGACATTAAAAACAATTTTTTATGTTTATTCATCTTTCAGAGAGAAACAGAGCGCAAGCAGGGGAGGGGCAGAGAGAGAGGGAGACACAGAATCTGAAGCAGGCTCCGGGCTCTGAGCCGTCAGCACAGAGCCCAATGCAGGACTCGAACTCACGGACCATGATATGACCTGAGCCGAAGTCGGACGCTTAACCGACTGAGCCACTCAGGCGCCCCAAATTCCGTCTCCCGTTATGTTGTCCTGCTGATGTCCAACGCCTTTTTTTTAAGTTTGTTTACTTTGAGAGAGAGAGAGAGAGAGATTGAGAACGTGAGCAGGAGAGGGGCAGAGAGAATCCCAGGCAGGGCCCAAGCTGTCAGTGCAGAGCCCAACGTCAGGTTTGATCCCACAAACCGTGAGATCATGGCCTGAACCGAAATCAAGAGCCAGACGCTCAGCCGACTCAGCCTCCCAGGTGCCCCTCCAACTCCTGCTTTTTTTTTTTTTTTTTTCAAAGTTTTTATTTATTTTTGGGACAGAGAGAGACAGAGCATGAACGGGGGAGGGGCAGAGAGAGAGGGAGACACAGAATCGGAAACAGGCTCCAGGCTCCGAGCCATCAGCCCAGAGCCCGACGCGGGGCTCGAACTCACGGACCGCGAGATCGTGACCTGGCTGAAGTCGGACGCTTAACCGACTGCGCCACCCAGGCGCCCCCCAACTCCTGCTTTTTAAAAGAAAACCCACCCTTTGGGAGGAGAGAGTCTCTTACGGCTTCTGAGTGAGTCAGGAGCGAATATGAACCGGCCACACAGGGCTCCCCGGGTCTGGCTATCACGGGGATTATCTGCATGAGTCCTTAATGAAGAAGCTGGAGAGAGACAGAAAGACAGAGACAGAAGGGGGGCAGGGGGAGGGAGAGAGAGGGAAGGAGGGAGGGAGGGACACACAAGGAGGTCTGGACGCTGCTGGCAGGGGACAGGGCTGAGGAAGGGCACCAGATTTAGTGACCACAACGAGGCAGTGGCTGGAAAGGCGAGAGGGAGGGACGGAAACAGAGGCCACTTGTTCTCCAAAGTTCTACTAAGCGGGAGCAGACGAGAGGAGGGCTGGGGAAGTCAGTTGGGAGAGCTTCTCCGCGAGGAGAGGCGCACTCATGTGCAGCCGGCGGGAAGGAGAGCCGAGGGACAAGGACCCAGAGCGGGGATGCTTTTTGGCCAAGGACCCGAGAAGGTGCCAGGGACGGGACCCAGAACCCCCGGGCCAAAGGGGCCTCCTCCGCTGCGGGCACCTCTCGACCTGGACGAGACTCGCAGCCGGGCCTGCTCAGGAGGGGACTAACCGTCCAAAGGGATAATCAAAAGTGTAGGGCGCAGGTGTGAGGGCAGAGGACCGGGACAGCAGGCAGGTCACCGGCCCCCAGCGGAGGTCTGTCCTATTGCGCGGAGGCCAGAGGTTCAAAGTCAAGGTGCGGGCAGGGCCGAGCTCCCTCCGAGGGCGCCAGGGGACGGTCTGGAGCCCTGTCCAGCTCCGGTCTTGCCGGCGGTCCCTGGCCACTGGCCACATCCCTCCAGTCTCAGCCCCTGGCTCACACGGCCGTGTCCCCGTGTCTCTGCCTTCTCTTCTTACGGGGACACCAGTCGCTGGACTAGAGCCTACCCTACCCCCGCACGACCCCTGTCGCTAATTACATCTGCAAAGACCCTCTTTCCCAATAAGGCCGCTTTCAGAGGTTCTAGGTGGACATTTGGGGGAGACGTTATTCCACTCAGTGCAGCCCCCACGAGCGAAGGGAGCCGATCAGGTGCCCAGCTTCGTACAGGGAAGGGTCGCTTGATGGCCGGCAGAGCCTAGGCGCGCGGGTCGCAGGAGGCGGCGGGTCCCACGTGGATCTACGCAGGAGGAAGCTGAGACTTCCTCCCGTGCTCAGGGTCCACGGGAACACAGGGTAGGGAGGGGGCAGGCAGCAGCCACGGGGGAGCCGTCACCACCTCGGGGGTCCGCCCCCTGCCCTGTCCCTTTACCCTCACACCAGAGACTTCTATTTAAAAAAAAAAAAAAAATTTAATGTTTATTTTTGAGAGAGAGAGAAAGCAGGGGAGGGGCAGAGAGAGAGGGAGACACAGAATCTGAAACAGGCTCCAGGCTCTGAGCTGTCGGCACAGAGCCCCACGCGGGGCTCGAACTCACGGACCGCGAGATCGTGACCTCAGCCAAAGTCGGACGCTTCACAGCTAAGCCCCCCAGGCGCCCCAGACTTCTTTCTTCTAAGTGTGGGCAAGGCAAGGAGGTATTGTCAGGGTCCCCTTTTACAGAGGCAGTGAGCCCAAGGTCACACAGTAGGGCTGGGGGCTGGGGGCTGAGCCTGTGTTCAGCCGACTCTTAAAGTCCCTGCTTTTATAGGTGCTTTTGAAAACACGCTCTCCACTGTGGAAACCTCCAGACAGGCGAGACGAACACGGTCGTCTGGGGAGTCCCGCAGCGGCGACAGGTGCCAACGTCCTGCTCTCTGTGTTTGCCCCACACCTGCCCCTCTTGTCACCCTGCCTCTGATGCCGTTGCCACTTGGATACTTCCTTTCTGTAGGTAAAACGTATATGCCCTGAAACGAACAAGCCTTACAATTAGTACAACGCGTTGTAAGTTAGTACAATTTTCTAGGTGGCCTGGGGTTTTCTTTTTGTGTCTTTATTTTCTCGCTTTTCTAACAATGGGCTGGTACTGTTTTCATAATAAGGGGGAAAATAATGAAACGGTGATTGAAACGTTAAAGGAGTTCCTTTGGGCTGGTGTCCTACCCCCTCCATTCAGCGACAAGGCACCGGGACCCCCCCAGGCCAACTGTGTTTTCCCACACACCCCTCTTGAGCCTCTTGGTCCCTCCTAGGACCCTGCCGGCCACTCCCAGACTTTGGGGAAGGCTGGGTGGCCACCCCTCATGGCTAGGAAGGGCCCTGGGCCAGCAGGGGCTGAGGCACGGCAAGCTGCCCTAACTCCAGTCCCTGCTGCCTCCCGGGGAACCCCCACCTTCAGACGAGGAGTGGGGCTCCCTGGGACGCCTCCCCCCAGCTGACGCAAGGCTGGGCAGGGCCGGCCCGGGGACAGGTTGCCAGGCAAGCAGCTGGGGCTCCTCCCAGGGTAGCTGTGGGTGGCCACGTTGCCCGGCGACCAGGTGGCAGCGTCCTTTGAGCCGAGACGGCGCAGCTGCGCCCAGCCCTGCCGGCTTCCCCCAGGGACCCCCGGGGCCCTGTCCCTATTCCCTTAGCCCAGAACAGCTGGTGCCTCTGGTCACAATGAGCGTCGTTCTCTCCAGGTGAGCGGCTCTGCGCCGTCCTCGGCGGGGAGGGAGGGGGCAGCAGGGTTCAGGGGCCTGATGCACCAAGAGGGATGGGGGCAGCCAGGACGGCTGGGGGCGGGCAGCGGTAAGGGGCGCTCTCCCTCCCACACGACCCCACCTCAAGGTCAGGGGAAGACGGGGCTCCAGACCGGGGAGGCTTCCAGAAGGTGACCTCTGCTTCTCCAGCATTACTGTCCACAGCTCCGGGGAAGCCAAATTCACAGGGTCCAAGCCCTCTCTCCCTCACTCATGTCCACTTGGAAAATCTCCCTTCGAGCCTCAGAGCCCAGCAGACAACATCCCCCTGTGGGGTCGTCCCTGACCGCACTCCTCTGGCCAGATTCTACTGATGCTCTCCTACAGCTCGCCTGCCCCTTACCCATTCGTTTTGATGCCTGGTTGCTCTGAGGGTCACACACTCCAGGCTGCCTCGGGACCACCCAGTGAACTTCTTTAAAAACGCAGCCCCGTTAATAACGGGGGAAACCGTGTGTGCTCCGAGCAGAGGAAACAAGGGAATCTCTACACTTTCCACTTCATTTTCCTGCAAACCTGAAACTGGCCCCCTGAAAAGGTTTATTCTTTTTTTAATGTTTATTTTTGAGAGAGACAGAGAGACAGAGCGTGAGCAGGGGAGGGGCAGAGAGAGAGAGGGAGACACAGACTCAGAAGCAGGCTCCAGGCTCTGAGCTGTCAGCACAGAGCCCGACTCGGGGCTCGAACTCACGGACCGTGAGATCGTGACCTGAGCCGAAGTCGGGCGCTCAACCGACTGAGCCACCCAGGCGCACCTAAAGTTTATTCATTAAAAAAAAAAAAAAAAAACAAAAAACCTTCAAGGTTCGGAGAGAGGAGAGAATTTCCACAGCTGGGGGGGAAGGCAAACTCAGGGGATTTGGAGGAAGAGAGGCCATCGCAGCTAGGAAGAGAAGAAGAATAACTCTGCCAGGAACAGGAAAGCCCCACTCAGGGCCCCAGGGAGGGTAAGACTGCATTTGGAGCCAAAGCAGCCTTTGCATTCCTGCCGGCCATTTGACCAGCCCTGCCGCCTGGCCGGTCTCCCGAATCCGCCTCGATGGAACCGGGAGGGAGGGACCAGGCGCCTGACCGGGCGCAGGGTGGCAGGCGGGCGACCCTGTGTGGCTGTCCCGACCGGGGCCCGGAACGGCCTCTCGGGCCCCACCTCCCCAGGGACAGCCAGGTGAGGGTGATGGAGGACACGGTGACCAACGCCGAGAAGCACTTGGGCCAGTTCTGCTCGATGCTGGCTGCCTACACCCGCAAGACGGCCCAGGTGCGGGACAAGGCCGACCGGCTGGTCAGACAGCTCACCGACTTCGCCAACACCGAGCACCCCGAGATGCGGGCCACCTTGAGGAGCTTCGCCGAGGACCTGGCCAAAGTCCAGGATTACCGGCAGGCCGAGGTAGGCGGGGTGGCCCCGGGGGGATCCCTCGCGGGGGGGGGGGGGGGGGGTCAGGTCTGAGGGCCGAAGCCGCGCTGCAATGCTTCTAAAAAGGTTTACATACGTCCCAAAGGGACAGAGAAAGGATTTCTCATCGCGGGTTTTCTAAAAAGAAAATGCTGGAAGGAAAGCGAGGAGGAAAGTCCCTTTGCCTTTGGACTCCTGGGAAAACATACACATCTCTTCTTCTAGATTTGGGTTTATCCCACAGGATAAGGAAAAGGAACGGGCACGGGGGGATTCTAAGATGGGACTCCCATCCGGCAGGCCAAATTTTCAGGCCACTGGGCGTCAAGGCATCGGCCTCACCCGGGAATTTGCTAGAAATGCAGGTTCCTGGGCCTCACTGAGAACCTGCTGAGTCAGCACCCCTGGGGGCGGTGCGGGGCAATCAGGGTCTTGAGGAGCCTGGGGGGGAAGGGGCCGGGGGACTCCTCCACCTGGCAGTTAGGCACCGACTCGGGGCTGTGAGGCATCCACCCCAAGACCATGCTGTGCCCTCGGGGGCTGCACAGCGCACTTGGCTCAGTTGGGTCTGAATCCCCTGCTCTTCTGGGCTCCCCGCCTGAGATCGTGAGGCAAGCCCGAGGACTGAAAGAGCCACGGGTCCCAACGAACTGTCACGAAACCCTCAGTGGGCACAGTCATCATACCCATTTCACAGGTGGGGAAACAAGGCTCGTGGGATGAAATGTGCTGCCGGAGCCTTTGGGAGGTCGAGCCCTGAGCTCAGGCGGCGCTCACAACCCTAAGGGACGAGGGACCGCGTCCCGGGCGTCCACAGCCCCCCACGGGCTCCTGGCACGCGCCCACCCACGGGTGTGCCCGCGGCGCTCTATCCGTGCAGCCGCCAAGCCTCCCCGCTTCCGTCCGCTCTGACTCTCTGCCTGTCCACACTCCCCCAGGTCGAGAGGCTGGAGACCAAGGTCATCAGCCCCCTGAAACTCTACGGGGCCCACATCAAGCAGACGCGGGTAAGCGGGGGGGGGGGGGGGGGGGCACCGCCCGACCGGGAGTGGCCCATCTGGACACGCAAGACGCAGCCCTCCTCCCTCCTTTAGGCCGAGATCAAGAAGCTAAAGCAAGTCCAGAAGAACGAGATCAAGCAACTGGCAAAGCTGGGGAGACTGAGGCAGAAGTCACCGTCGGATCGGCTAACGATTGTATCCTTCCCTGGGCCGTGGGCCCGAGGCTGCCGGGCCACACGGGGCGTCCGTCACAGGCGTCCTCTGGGCAGGGGCTGCCGACTCACCTGGCTCCTTAACAGTACCCTCCCCAGTCCCAGGTGAGTGCCCCGCGTGTGTCTGGGCAAGGCCGAGCACCGTGCAGGTGACGGACGACCTCCCCAAAGAGCCAGGTGAACCTTTACCTGCGCAGGTGCGTGCACAGCCCTGGGCCCAGGATGCGAGTCAGAGGTGCGGGGCCAGCAGCGGGCTGGGGCACTTCTAACTTGTAGCCCCACTGCCATCATCTAGATGAGGAAGCCGAGGCCGAAAGACGTGACCTGCCTTAGGTCACACCTGGGAGGTAAGGGGCAGGCGTGGAACTCCACTCTGAGGGTGCCTGGCACCAACACCCAGGTCTGCATGTGCCCGGCGTGGGACCGGGTCATACGAATTAGCTAATTACCTAAAGAACGTTCCACGTGCGGGAATTAATTATCATTGACACCTGTTACGATAGCTCGGCAGGTGCCCCCCGTTTAATGCAAAGCCGCTGTGATCGCCGTCCCCCGTTACAGGCAGAGAAAGTGAGGCTCAGAGAGGTTTAGCGACTTGCCCGGGGTCACGCAGCTAGTCAGCAGGTCTGTCCGAGCAGCGCCTGCCCCTGTCACCACGGTCGCACTCGGCCTTTCCTCCGATGACCAAACTGGAGAGAGGCGTCCATGAGGCAGGGAGCTGACCCAGAGGAAGACCTGAAAATGATCCAGAAAAGTCCAAAGGCCAGAACCACCCCGTGACACTTCCTACCTCCGGAGCCAGGCAGAGACCAGCGTGCAGAGGGCCTCGGCGGATGCCAGCCACACCACCCACCAGCTGGGGGAGACGATTGAAGCCTTCCAGAAGCGGAAGCTCACAGATCTTCAGGTAGCGGTAGTCGCCCTGTGGTAGACGTGCTCTGGCCTCTAGGAGTGTGTGTGTATGTGTGTGTGAGCCCGTGCATGTCTGCGGGAGTGTGCGTGTGCACGTGTGTGTGAGCGCGGATGCGTGTACGTGAGCATCGGCGAACACCCGTTGCCCAGACGGCTCTCAGAGCCCCGGCTCCCAGGACGATTAATCCTGGCCTGATCGATTAATCCTGGCCTGATCTCAGCGCTCACAGCCCCGCCTCTGAGCACCCAGGCCCGGCTCCCCGCCAGGCCAGTTTGGCAGACTCCGTCCCCCCAACCCCCTCCTCGCCACGGAGGGACCCGCAGCCTCTGCCCTCACTCCCTCCTCCTTTCCTCACCCTCCGCCGAGCCAGCCATGGTTAGGCGCAGGGGGCTGGGCACGGGAGCTTCCTCCTCACGCACCCCTGCCATCGGCACTGCAACCCAGACTCCTGGGCCCAGAGCCCTGGCTGGTCACAGAGGTCCCTGCACCCACTCTCGATCCCCCATCCGGTCCATTTCCCAAGTTGCAGTCCCGGGGACCTCACAAAAGGCAGCTGTAACTTGTCACGCCTGGGTTTAATGCCCTCCCACAGCTTCCCTGATTCTAAAGATAAAGGCGTAAATCCTCCCCAAGCCTCCGGAAGCCCCAGCCCAGCCTTATCGTGGACGCATCACTCCAAGCTCAAGGGCGCCAAACCCCCGACACGCCCCAGTGCCTTTGCACAGGCTGTGCCCCTCTGCCAGGAAGGCTTAGCCCTTACTCTGCATCAAGGTGACACCCCCTCATCTCCAGGGAAACTCACCTGCACCCCCAGCCCAGTCCGGCCCTGACGTCGATTCACTGCTCTGCTCCCTCTGGGGTCAGTTATCCCGGGGCGTGGCGGATAGGTTAATTGTATTTTTAATTCCCTCATTAATCCAACACATGTTAAATACACACCTACTATGTGCCCGGCGCTGTGCCTGGTGCCGGGACACCATAGCCAGAAAAGGAAGGACCCTGTCCTCATGAAGTTGCCACCCTGGGGAAGACCCATGACGCACGCCATTCGTTAGGGAGTGGAGAGCGTGGGGGGCGACTTGCTGTTCCATGCCTGCCCCCCGACGCCATGCGCCACAGGGCATGCACACGTGGGGCACGGCACGGCGCCTGGCTGTCGTGTCCCCCTGCCGGGTCCCTGCACAGGGTCCAGGGCCTGGCACTTAGCAGTACTCAGTGAACGTTTGGGAGACGAACGAACAAATAACGCGCCAGCGGGAGGGGTGATGGTCGCTGGTGCTCCGCCTCTGTGCGGCAGGCAGGACCCGAAGTCACCAGCAGGCCACCAGCAGGCATCTGCTGTTTATGAGGCCCGCGGGGTGCCAGCGAGAGTTGAGCACAAGAGGCTTGGGCTCCACAGTTAGGGGCCAACAAACGCACGCAGCTGAAAGTGGGCATCCTTTGAACTTTTGGGATTAAGTTTGTAAGAGGCACTTATCCAGACCATCCCCTAAAAAGCGCTCCCAGTTCCGCAAGAGAAAAACAAGAAACAAACAAACAAAAACCCCCTCAGAACTGGAAAGGATGATTACCGCCGTATCAGGGTTAGGTCACGTTTCTGTATATACAGTGATCACATTGACAAAAGAGCTGTCTGTGTGATGCTTTCGTCCGGGGTCCACACCGCTGGGCGTGCGTCAGAAATCTGGAGGGCTGCCTCAAACGCGGATCACCCGGCGACCAGCCCACCCTGGTTGGGCTGCAGAGTCCGCATTTCTGACCAGGTCCCCGGTGGAGCTGGTGGTGATTCGGGGACACGGACGCAACTGCCATACTGACTCACAGGGCTTGATGAATTGGGACCACACGTGTCCCTTCCATGCAGATGAAGTCACTGAGGGTCAGAGAGGCCACACGCCAGTAAATGGCAGAAGGTGACCACCAGGCCAGCCTCCCAGGGGCAGAAGGAAGGAGACGGGACGCACGTATCCCCATCACCACCTTGGCCTTGGCCCCTCTCCCCTCCTGTGCTCGCTTGGGGACTTCCTCTGAGCCTGCCCCCCGCAGGCACTGCAATGTTTGTGTGATGTGGTGTGTTTCCAAACTGCCCACTCCTCCCCCAACACCGAGCCCGTGTCCTGCTGGGGCCCAAAGCAGAGTAGGAGCCTCTCCTCCTAAGCTGACGCACAGTAGGAGCTTATGTGAGTCCTGGCACACAGGAGGCGCTTATGTGAGGCCTGGCACACAGGAGGCGCTTATGTGAGGCCTGGCACACAGTAGGAGCTTATGTGAGGCCTGGCACACAGGAGGTGCTTATGTGAGGCCTGGTACACAGTAGGAGCTTATGTGAGGCCTGGCACACAGGAGGAGCTTATGTGAGGCCTGGCACACAGTAGGCGCTTATGTGAGGCCTGGCACACAGGAGGAGCTTATGTGAGGCCTGGCACACAGGAGGAGCTTATGTGAGTCCTGGCACACAGGAGGCGCTTATGTGAGTCTTGGCACACAGTAGGAGCTTATGTGAGGCCTGGCACACAGGAGGAGCTTATGCGAAGCCTGGCACACAGTAGTAGCCCCCACTGGGGCTGGGCATGCAGTGGGAACTCTGTTAGAGCTTGTTGAGCTGAGCCGAACCATCTGATCTAGAGAAATCAATATCTCTATCACAAGATTACGTTTTGGCGAGCTGGCTCGTCAGGTTGTGAGGTCTCTCCCAGAAGATCCACTCACGGCCCGTGGGTGACAGAGGCCAAAGGTTTTGTAGCCATCAAGCTGCAAACACCTGTCCTCAGAAGCAAAGGCTGTGCAGAGGAGCCCAGGTGACAGGGCAGAGCAAAGCGCGCCCCTTAGAGAGTCACCGAGAAACACGACCTCTGCGTTTCCGGAACAATTCCTGGGCGAGGCAGCTTTTGAATGGGAACGTACTGTCTGTTCCGCAAAAACAAAAGTAACGTTGGCCTTGGACCTGCCCCATAAGGGCAAGTAACAGTCCCCACCCCCAGTCCCCCCCCCATTCAAGATGGCCCCAGGGCTTTGAGAATGTGGTTTATGTGATTCCGCCTGCTCTCCCCACAGAAAATTTTTTCAGACTTTGTCACTATTGAGATGGTCTTACATGCCAAAGCGGTGGAGGTATATTCCAGCGCCTTCCAGACCCTGGAGAACTACGACCCGGAGAGAGACCTCGAGGTACACGTCACAAATGCTCCATTTTCTATCTGATGGTGTGGGGCTGAATTTGATTTTCAGTTGTCTCGATTCAGAAGCAGTTTTCATTGGCAACATTTTGCAATGGTTATAATTTTGAAGACCCACTCTGATGAATCCTGGGTCGCCTGGGTGGCTCGGTCGTTTGTTAAGCGTCTGATTTCGGCTCAGGCCACGATCTCATGGCTTCATGGGCTCGAGCCCTGCGTTGGGCTCTGTGCTGACAGCATGGGCCCTGCTTGGGGTTCTCTCCCTCCCTCTCTCTCTGCCCCTCCCCCTGCTCAGCACACTATCCCTGTCTCTCTCTCAAAAATAAGTGAATAAGATTTTTAAAAATTTAAAAAAATTTTTTTAAATCTTTTATTCATTTTCTGAGAGAGGGAGAGAGCACAGGGGAGGGACAGAGAGAGAGAGGGAGACATAGAATCCGAAGAAGGCTCCACGGCCCGGAGCCTGATGTGGGGCTCGAACTCACGAACCACGAGATCATAACCAGAGCTGTAGTCCGACATTCAACTGACTGAGCCGCCCAGGCGCCCCTGACAAAAATTTTTTTAAACAAACACACGAGGGGTGCCTGGGTGGCTCGGTCAGTTGAATGTCTGACTTGATTTTGACTCAGGTCATGATCTCACAGTTGTGAGATTGGGCCCCACCTCAAATTCTGCTCCGACAGCACGGGGCCTGCTTGAGATTCTCTCCCTCTCCCTCCCCTACTCATTCCCTCTCTTTCAAGATAAATAATAAATAAAATTAAAAAAAAAAAAAACAGACACACGAATCAACGACAAAGAGCATCCCGGGCTGACGCCTGCCTGCCGTAGTTTGGATGCAGACAAAATGCGCATTATCCCTATCTGATCTGATGGAAATCAAGAGCGGACTTATCTAGAAAACACCAGACCACACCCAGTGCTGGAAAACCTCTACCACTTGCTGTGATTATCTTCTGTGGCTCAGCTGGACGGTCTCGGGCGGGTCTTTCCCGGGTTTTCAGTCAGTTGGTAGCTGGGGCCGGAGTCAATTCAAAGGCTTCCGCACCGTATCTGGCGGATGATGGCTATTATCCGGGTACAGGACAGGCCTCTTGGTTTGCAGAGTTCAGTGCAGAATGAAACCGTGGGCCCTTCGTTCAACAATTATTAAGCGTTTCAAGGGGCGCCCGGGTGGCTCAGTCGGCGGAGCATCCGACTTCGGCTCGGGTCACGATCTCGCGGTTCGTGGGTTCGAGAGCCCCGCGTCGGGCTCTGTGCTGACGCCTCGGAGCCTGGGGCCTGCTTTGGGTTCTGGGTCTCCCTCTCGCTCTCTGCCCCTCCCCCGCTAGTGCTCTGTCTCTGTCTCTCAAAAATGAATAAAAACGTTAAAAATTAAAAAAAAAAAAAGAATTTCAAGACGGTGACAGCAGCGTGTCAGACGGAACATGGGGTTCTTCCGCGCTCGGGGCCCAGGGCTACGGACTGAGCCGCGTGCCGCAAAGCCCGACCCGCCTGGATCCTCAGTGGGGCCTGCAGGGCCTACCCTGCCCGCGGCCTCTCCAGGAGGCCCGGCAGCGGGTCGGAAGCGAGCATCCCGTGACAGAGGCAGGCGGAATAGGTACCACCTTTCACGTGTCACTCCTGCCACAGCCTGTTTGCTGGACGTGAGTCCGTCACTGAGGACACATTCAACGGGAGGAGAATCCTATCCCGGCTCCCGATGGGTGACGGGTCAAGGAATTTGCGGGAAGCTTGGAAACCACCATACGAGGTTATACGCAGACTGAACGGGCTCGGGTACCTTCGCTCACCTCTGTGACGTTCTTCTAGGGGAAAGAGCAATCTCTCATTTCCTGTGTGACTGCCTGGCCTCTCTGGGCCTCAGTGTCCCCATCTGTAAAATGGGGTGGTAGGACTACTGTAGATTACAGCACAGGTGGGGGTGGTGCCGGCCGTGCACCTTCTCCCCCCCCCCCCATCCCTGTCTCTCCCGGCAGGATTTTAGAGCCAAGATGCACGGGCTTTACGGACATCGCGATGCTCAGCCACTCACGGAGACCATCTCCTCCCCAGCTGTCCCGTGGTCTCTCACTGGCCAGGTGAGCGCTGGGGGTGGGGCCGTCAATCCCGCGACAAAGGGGAGGCCGTCTGAGAACGGGGGTCTGCGGGACATCCTGAGAAGGCGGCACAGCTTGGGGAGCGTGCAGCCCTCCCCCGGGGTCTGGCCTGGACCGGCCTGGAAGTGAAATCACATCAACACATAAACGGGCCCTGTGCCGCCGGCGCCTGTCCTGAGTGCCCCCTAGAGGCGTCCTGAAGCGTGGCGGCTCGAGAGGCGAGGGCTCCGCACGGGTGGCTCCTGTGCCCTGGGGCCCACGGGTGTCAGAAGCCTGAATTTCTCAGATTTGAGGGAAGTCATAAGGTACCTATACTCCAGGGCACCCAACGAGCGTGGCAAAGCACATTTCTGGTTCTACAGGACAACCCCTCCGTGCTCACCCGAGTAACATAAAAGAGCAGCCTGGTACCAGTCGGAGTAGGGTTAGTCACCCAGTGGGTGGGGGACAAGGGGGGGCCGCGTCCCACAGTCGAGGGGGCAGGGAGCGTCTCGTGGCTTTCTGACTAATTCTAACGGCAGTGAAGCAAGTAAGTACGGCCCCAGCTACTTGGGCACAAACTCACTGCGCCCAAGCTGTGTGACCTCAGGACAGGTCCTTAACCTTTCTGTGCTTTAGATGCCTCGCCTGCAAAGCAGGGCGAATAGCAGTATCCCCCTGTGGGATCATGGGAGCGTCAGGTGACCAAACCTGCACAAAGCCCTTAGAAAGGGCTCAGTACTTGTCCCTGCCCTCGTCATTCCCGCTTGTTATCATTTAGAGCGCTCAGACCGCCCTACGTGGCGAGAGAAGAGAAGACGAGGAGACTATGGAAGCCTCTGCCGAGGAAGACCTCAGAGGACGGGGGCGGGCGCTCCATCAATAGGACCAGAACTCCCCAGTCGGGAAAACGGGGGCTGACCCTGGATGCTCAGGGCTAGGGCGGGCTGGGGGGCTCTGGGTAAGGCCTCTGAGCCTCAGTTTCCTCATCTGCACAACGGGGCAATCTCGCCGACCTCAGAGGTCACTCTGGGGATCGGTGTGCCCAGCACGGTGCCGGGTACGGAGCAGGTGCTCAATAAACGTGGGGTGCCCCTTAACCTGAATTGTGCTGGGTCTCCTTTCCCACCTCGTGACCCCGGGGACTCGGGTGTTTACACCCGAGAGCGGGTTTAATGTTGAGAGCGCGGCGGATTGGCCTCCAGGGCGGCGGTCACAGAGAGCCACAAACTCGGGGCTCACACAACAGGAATTTACTCTCTCGAGGCTCCAGAGGCCTGAAGTCGAGAGCCAGAGGTGGGCAGGGTGGGCTCCAGGACTCTCCCCCAGCCTCTGGGGGCCGCTGGCCATCTCTGGGGTCCCTTGGCTTATACACAGCACCCTGACCTTTGTCTCCACCCTCACGTGGCCTTCTCCCTGCGTGTGTATGTGTGGATCTGTGTCCAAACTCCCTCTTTTTGTAAAGACACCAGTCTTACCGGCACAGGGATCCACCTACCCAGCGTGACCTCATCCTAACTAATCATATCTACAAAGACGCTATTTCCAAATAAGGCCACATTCTGAGAGTCAGCATTTCCACATACGGGTCTGCGGGGCCACGAGTCACCCCTGACACGTGGACACGATGCGCAGGGATGCCCTTGGGAACCAGGGACTCATCACAGAAGACAAGGGAGGTGGAGGGTGGCAACGGTGAGGAAGGGAGTGAGCCCCATGATTCTCTCATCAACAAAGTGGGGGACAGAAGACTTTCAGGGGATCGTTGCAGGATTCGCACCCTCAGCACACTGATTTTTGTGACCCCCAATCCAGCTCCCTGGCACCTCCTCAGGGAAGCCCACCCTGATTCTACCAGGGAGAACGCTCATTCCAAAAATCACCAAAACATCCTAGGGGCACCCGGGTGGCTTAGTCGGTTGAGCATCTGACTCTTGGCTTCAGTTCGGGGCATGATCTCGCGGCCTTGTGGGTTTGAGCCCCACACGGGGCTCTGCACTGGAAGCCTGGAGCCTGCTTGGGATTCTCTCTCTCTCTCTCTCTCTCTCTCTCTCTCTCTCTCTCTGTCTCCCCGCCCCTCCCCCGCTTGCACTGTCTCTGTCTCTCCCAAAAATAAACCTAAAAACTTTTTCTACTAACTACAACATTCTACACTTTCTATGTAATAATTTATAAACCAACACCTCGGAAATCGTATTGTAAGTCACACATAGTCACGTCATAGAGCCATACATCTCCTACGTTTATACGCTCACGTGGGCACCACACACACACGAATGTCCGTCTTCTTTAACCTCGTCCGTGTCCCGACCCCACCGACAGTTTCCGAAGAAATATGGCCCTGCTTGGTGACCTGGCCCGCTGTCCGTGCCCGCCCCTTCCCGCTCTGGCCCCAGAGCACCGAAGGGACAGGTGGTTCCTGATTCCAGGGTTGGACTAAAGCCCCGGCCTGCCTCGCCACCCTCTCTGAAAACGAAGGTCTGGATTTTTCGGCTACTTGGGAAGAGCGGCTCTCTTTCTGGGCCCCAGAGGCACAGGTGGGCGGTGGGGTGGACACAGCGACTTGTGGTGGCTCTCGGGAGCCACTGGATTTCCAGGGTCCCCCTCTCTGGGTGTGTTTTTGCTTCTTCTCTCCTCCTGATGGAAAGCGAACTCACCCGCTGCTCGCCAGGGCCACTGGTGCAGGTGCCGCAGGGGGAGAAGGCGCCGCACGGCTTCCGGGTGGGAGGGAAGGACTGACCCGGTGAGTGGGAGCCTCGTCCACGCCCGGGCAGAGAGGAGCCGCTGCCTGGGGACAGCAGGACTTTGGGGGGCCGAGGGGGGGGGGGGGCCACGGCAGCCAGAGCTCACAGGGTCCGAGCGGAAGCCCTGGCTTTTCAGTTGAGCCACGCGGGCCAGAGGGCCTCCCCGCAAACTGCCAGACCCGACGAGGACGCATACGTGGTGCTCGGGGGCGCAGGAGTCCCTCCTGCCCGCACCCACGCTGCCCCAGGTCGGCCAGACTCACGGCGGCCCGGATCCAAGTCCAAGAGCACACAACCCAGCCGCGTGCGTTTGCCCCCACGGCCAAAGCAGAGGGGGAAAGACCAACGAGCCGGAGGCGACAGGCTCCCGCCACCCAACCACACGCACATCTGCGGCCCCTGGGGCGGGGTGGCGCGGGCGGCAGGGGGAGGCCACTGGGGGGGACCCGCCAAGCTCTGCGCCACCCGTGGCGGCCGCCCTCACCAGAGCCACGCCGGACACCCACGCCCGCCGCCCACTACTGAGCCCCCCGGGCCCACTGCGTCCTTCCAAGCCTCACCTCTCCGCCGCCGCTGTGTCTTCAACTCCCCCTCCTCCCGCGTCCTCACCCCCTCCTCCCACACGCTCACCTCCTCCTCTCGCCGCCTCGCCTCCTCCTTCCCCAGCTCCTGCCAGCATCCACCCGACACACGAAGCCAGGAAGCCCCGGGGCACCTCCACATTGGGGCTCGAGGTCGTGGACGCGGCCCGCACTGTCCCAAACGCGCCTCCCCGGCCGGCGTGACGGCGACCCAGCTCGCTCGGGTCGGCAGGCACGCGGAGACGGGGCGGGGCCGGGAACACGCATGCGCGGGGTGCGGCGGCCGCCCCCTGTCGGCCCTTGGGGGCAGTGCGGGTCGTCCGGCCGCCGGTCGAGGGCGGCCAGGGCGCCCGCTGGATACCTTATCGCGTTGAAAGTCACACCGAACGGAGCCACCCATCCCGCCTCTTAGCCAAAGATCGTTAAGGAACAATTCGGTGGAAACTGCACGGAATGAAATGAATGCAGCCGCAGACATGACTACGTACACCAAAACGCACTCAAAACTGTCCGCAGATGAATTTCAGATGCAAATCTACAAAAACTCTAGAATAAACACAGAAGAAAATCTACATGACCTTGGGTTTGGTGATGAGTCTCCCACAAGACACCAAAAGACTACCCACCCCCGCACAAAAAGCAGTAACGTGTACTTTTCAAAATGAAGCTTTCCATTCCGTGAAAGACCTTGTTCGGGGACCCAGAAGGCAAGACTGGGAGAAAATATTGGCAAAGCCTGTATCAACAAAGGGTTTGTAGTCAAAATATACGAAGAGCCCTCGTAACTCAACGATAAGACAACCAGCCCCACTAAAAACAGGTAAAGGTCTGAACAGACACCTCAGCAGAGAAGACACATCATCACTAGTCACACAAACATAGCTCCAAGCCATGTATCGTTAGGGAATTACAAACCAAAACCTCAATGACCTAGCACTGCACACCTTTCAGAATGGCTAAATCCCAAAACAATGCCGATGACGCTGCCACTCACTGGGGGGTGAGGCTCAGGGAGGCTTCTGTTAAACACAAAATTCAACCGGATAAATTTGAACATCTACTTGGTTTCCTTAAACGATTCATCAATTCGGTGGCATCTCCATCCAGAATACAGAGGGGTTCTCCCTCAAATGCGTCGCTGAGGTCAGAGGGAGAGAGGCTACAACCCACAGAAACACCATTCGCAAGCTTCACTGTTTAAATTGTATATTTAGTTTTGTGAGTTTTGGCGCATGCGTTGTAAATTTAATCCTACAAAATTTCGACGGGAACGGTTGGTCTTGTTTCTGTCTTTAACAGGTGGGAGCCCTCCGGAGGCACCTCTCCCTGGGTTTGTTTCCCCGTGGGGGTAGCGAAGGGAAGGACGGCCTCGTGCACATCACCTTTGGTTCTCACAGGACCACCCAGGAGAGCTGATAGGTTCCTTCCCATTTTATAGATGAAGAAAGCAAGGCTCAAAGAATGATTTAGCGGTTGGTGGGGAGGTTGAACCGGACCTGGCCTCTTTCCCTGGGCCACCCCACCCTGCCCCATGCTCTTCTGGGTCTCTGCTGACCTAACGGGGTCCTTCCCCTTCCACGTACTTGCCTCTGAATCCCACCCTTGGCCTGCTGCTGCTGCAGTGCGAGAGGAAGGAGCTCATTAGCAAAAGAAAGGTGCCTTGCTGACCCTGAGGTCGCATGCCCTGTCTTTCCTGTCCCCTGGGCCAGTTTAGATAAACAGAGGTGGTGCCTCAGGTCTGCTGTAAGCAACCTTCCACCCAACCCAAACCCCTTACCTGGCACATCTTCAAAACCCCCTTTGCCCCACGCCCATGAGTTAATGTTCCCGATTTCATTGTCTCTCTATGCACGCCCATCACGCTTACAAGCCTTTTGATCCTAATTAAAACGGAGCAAGGACCCTCACTCGGGGCTCTTGTCTCCTCCCGGACATTAGCCTCTCTCGCATTTTTAATCCTGCGTCCCGCTTTCTTGCTGGACAAGCGAGCACTCCAGACCCAGAGCCTACACAGAAGAGCCAGATCGGGATTCCAGCTAGAAGGGGTTCCAGGCATCCCGGAGGCACGGGCTGAGGTCCAGTCCAGGGGGCCACTCCAGCAGACCCCCACGCAGACAAGGCATGGGCTGTCCCTCAGAGGGACGCTCCTCCTCCCGCGCTTCCGTGGGACGTACGTGCATCTGGGCAAGCCGCTCGTGCTCAGCGTAAACGAGGAAATCATCTATTTGACCCCAGAAAAAAATGTTTCCTTCCGAAAAGCCACTCATGCCACTGAAAAGATCGCCAATTCTGTAAGGAGTCCTCATGGATACGTGAAAACAAAAATTAGGCAGACCAGCTTTTTTTTTTAAAGATAATTTATTTGCGTTTCCACCTTCTGACAATCTGAGGTGCAATATAGAGACATATATTTTTTTCTTCACAGGAAACAGTTTTGATTTTAGCACTGTTCTGAGACCTTCACCCTTGAAACGTCCTCAGCTTTAAAATACTGTTTGTAGGACATCACCCAATGGGACACAGAATTGCGTTAACTCTATCAGCGAGAACACCCGCGGCACTGAACTCTACTTTGGGGCGACTGAAAGGCAAGGTCTGGGTGTGGCGGCGGCAAGTTCAGGTCGGAGACCCGCTGGCCAAAGGAGAAAACACGATGCACACATGTAAACCGTCACCGGAAGCCCCAGCGGAGGCCACGGTTTATAACAAAGGCGGCAGACTGACCGTGTTCTAACACATTTACGTATTTTAAGGGGTTGTGAGTCTACTGTGTGAATTTCTAGCATCTCCTAATAATCAAAGGTTTGGCTTGTCTTTCTCAAGGCGTCTGCAGAAGTGACAGTCCCAGGCTTGCGGGAGGCCTCGCCCAATGCGGTCCCTAGCACAGAGGACATCAGGTCCCCACCCCGTCAGAGCTGACGTGTGGGAACAGCGCCCGCAGTGCCTTCTCCTGTCTCCTTTCATGAGCACATGTCCAGGACCCAGGAGGGAACGGGGACAGTCCCCCAATTCTAGGACTGAGCAGTGGGTCAAGGGGGATTTAATAGGCGGCCCCTTTTGGCTCAAGTGCAACCCCTTCAGGTGCAGTTCCAGAGGGTTCCAGGTTACGACGGGCTCTGCTCTGACTCTGCCTTGTTGAAGCCCTGGATTCTGTAGGCTGAGAGACCCCAACTGTGCAGACACCCTGTGACAGGCCTGTGCGTGGAAGTTACAGGAAGATGGGGCAAACCCAGACCATCCTGTCTTCCAGAAGCGACGGGCTTATCCCTTTCCATTAGTAACCACGAGCCCTGCAATGACAGCACGGCCGTACTTGAATCCTGGGGACACTTGAGTCCCTTGGACACAGCTCGGTGGGGTTCCACGTACGAGCTCTGGTCGACTCGGGGAACACAGGCCAGCACCCAGGAAACAGAGCACGAGGCCCTTCCGTCCTCCCCAAGGAGTGTGACTCTCGGGCCCGAGGACGACAAGGGGACCGATGACACCCCGCAGGAGCCAGCCATGGAGAACGTTCTTAGCATCGAGTGTATTTACTGAACGGGGACACCCTGAAAACGACTCCTCTATTTGCTACTTGGTGAACCAACACATCCCTATTCCCAGCCACACGGCGACAAGGATGTATGGGACACGTGGCCCTGTGTGGCTTTGCCCGAGGTCTGGACACTACACGTTGGTCATTAGGGGCGCCTCTAGCCAATATAATTCCCCTTTTGGTGAAACTCATCCCCGAGGGTCCTGAGGAATAAATGATTTACAGGCAGTCGGGGGGGGGGCAGCGGGGACATGGGAACAATGGTTCAGGAGAACTACAAGGCTGGGGGGTGGGAGGGTCCCCCACCTGGCAGCTTGGGCCATGACTGGGAACAGGGAGAGAAGACAGCAGCCTGAGCTGGCCGGGGGGTGGGGGGTGGGGGGGCTCCACCCCCTCCTGAGGCTGGGGCTGGGCTCCCTCCGCTCCGCCCTCCTCCCCCTGGGCCACAGACCCTCCTTCCCAAGCTTCCCCACTGTTCTGGGCAAAGGGCTCGCGCCACCCCCGCGGCTGCCCAGGCGTCTGCGGTTTTAGGTAATTTGGTAATGAAGCTGATCTAGCCTCACGAGTCCACCTAGATCCCCCCTAAATAAAAGCCAACCAGTTAGGAAGCTGTGACGTGCAGGAAGGCCAGGCGCGCAGCTGGCGGCCTTGACTTGCGGCTGCGGTCACCGCGGTGAGACGAAGCCGCTTACAGACCCGTTCACGGTGGAACGCTGTCCTCCTCGCACCAAGAGCCTGCGACGGCAGGCGCTCCGCGGGACGAGCGAACGCAGTCCGTGGAGGAGCAAACCTCAAGGCTGGGTCTTCTCTCCACGGTAACGAACTCACTGTCTAGCTGGCCTTGGAGAAGTAAGGGGACACGCTGGTTTCAACTCCCAAAAAGGAGGGCAGGGAGAGGCGAGGCGGTCCTCTGACTCTCGCCCCGGGTCTCTGGCCTAGCCCCAGCTGGGCGAGACGGCTGACCTGAATATCCTAGGTTTTAACTTGGGTAGAGAACTCAGGAAATGGACCCTTTGCGGTTCTCCTTTTGGTAACGTAAGAGCTTCTTAGCAACCCCCCCCTTTTTTGGCAATGAGAAAATCATAGCTGACTCCATTTCACTGTACAAATAACTTAGACTATCAGGGTCTGATACTCCTACCTTTGGTTAAACACACACACGCACACACACAGCAGGCGCAATCTGAACGGTAACGGGGCCCCTCTTACACGTCTATCAATATTGCTAAAATTAAAAGCTAAACACATACGAAGCTGCGTCTGAACAACGTCCTGTTTTCCAAGCAGGGACCTTCCTATTTGAGAGGACGAGCCATCCTGGCTCACTGTGACTCACACACCCACCTCCCCACCCGCCCCTGAGGACAGCCAGCGAAAATCTGAAATGCCACTGAGCCTCCAGAGCTCCTGGCTTTGGACACAGTACCCGCCGGGACGGGAAACTCTCTTCTTGGGTATAATCTGATGCTTTCTGCACGGAGTCTACGGTTCCTGAGTTTACAAGAAGAGCCGTTAGGGCTTTTAGAGCAAAGCGTCCGTGTGTGTGCAGGCCAGAGTGAGCCCTCTTCACACGCTGGGACCTCTGACAGCGTCCCCCGTCTGTCTGCTCTGGCCGGGCCCCGGAGGGAAGAGACCGCGTTACAGGGATAGAGGAAACCCGCGGTGGGGCGGGCGGCCTGCCGGCCTGCTTTCTAGGTGACGATGGCCAGAGGCACCGGAGGGCGCAATGCCACCACCAGGAGACGGTATCATGCACTCTGAGGAGGACCCAGGTCTCTGGCAAGGTCTGAGCAATGCCGGGGTCAGACCCGTAGGGACAAGGAGTGGAGGGTTGGCGGGGGGGGGGGGGGAACCCAAGCAACCCTTGCTTTCACCTTCAAGGGCTATTTCAAGAGGCCTATGTGGGCGGGGGGGACCTCAAGATCATTTCTGAAGCTAAAGTGCTTGGAAAAGCCCAAAGCAGTCAAAGCTGCATTTCCTTCCAGAGGTAGCATGGTCCTGCGGGCCCTACCCCAGGGGGAATATTCCGCGTCGCGCCCCCCAGCACGCTGGGAAGTCTCAGAACCCACTTTTCTGCCTCCAGAAATCAGACCAAACTTCTACACAAAAATCTTATATAGGGGCGCCTGGGTGGCGCAGTCGGTGAAGCGGCCGACTTCAGCCAGGTCACGATCTCGCGGTCCGGGAGTTCGAGCCCCGCGTCAGGCTCTGGGCTGATGGCTCAGAGCCTGGAGCCTGTTTCCGATTCTGTGTCTCCCTCTCTCTCTCTGCCCCTCCCCCGTTCATGCTCTGTCTCTCTCTGTCCCAAAAATAAATAAACATTGAAAAAAAAAAAAAGAAAATTGTTACAAAAAAAAAATCATATATACAAGGATAAGTCTTCTGTGCACCTTAGAATCAAGCAACGCGTTTCAACTACTAAGAGATGACTAATAAAGCCAACGACACGGCAGCTAAAGGGAGAGCCTTGCGGGGGACCTCGGACAGACCCCTCTGTGCGGCCCTGATTCTGCAGATGGGGAGGGGAGCACAGCACGTCCAGGGGGCGTCGTGGAGCGGCTCAGCAGGGGACCCATCATCTGAAGCAGGCGCTGGAGGGGCCCACACACCCATTCGTTTGGCCTTAATTCTCGAAATGCATTCCGTGGAGGCATGCACCAGCCCTGGGGCCCAACACTGGCTGGGGGGTGGGGGAACCTCCAGTCTGTGTGACCTGTCCCAGCAACAGGGCTGTGCTTTGTTTGGTGACACTGCCAGACCGGCTGCTGTCACACACACACACACACACACACACACACACACACACACACACACGGAGCCATCATAAAAACGAACTGAGTTTCGGGACCCGGTCTTTGGCTGGCAACGATGCTCAGATCATACCAAGCCTCCCATCGCCTCTCCCGTCATCCCCAAGATGCGCGTGCTACAGCTCAGACGACGCGTGCTCGTCTCTGGAACATTCCAAGGAGGCATCCCACGAGGGAAAGCGTTCCGGCACTGGCCGGGTGGGTGACTACAAGGCATGTGTTTGCTGCGCTTGAGAGGAGACCGTAAGGTAATGGCCGAGAGTTGAGGAGGTGGGGGGGGGGGACACAGGAGGGGAGGACGTGGGGAAAGGAGAGAGCCCGCCAGGCCCACTTCAAAGTGGTCAGTGCCCAAGAGGGGCGGGCGGAGGCAGAGGGATCCAGACTGATGGCCACTTTCACGCCGGGGGAGCCGCAGGCCGGACGCCTGCCATCAGGGGTCAGTCCTCGCGGGACGCCTGCCATCAGGGGTCAGTCCTGCCATCAGGGGTCAGCCCTCGCGGGTCACCCCTCGCAGGGGTCAGTCATTCCCCCGCTGTGCCTGGCACAAACCCGGGGAGAAGAGCCGTGGTTCCCGGACACCAGATGGGAGACGAGGGGGCGGCTGCAGAGTCTGCAGGAAAGAGGTCACACGGCGTGCGAGCTAAGGAGCCTCACACCTGCCACCAGAAGCCGCCTCTGCCCGGCTGTCGGTAACGCTGGCACAGATTTCTCCATCATCTTTGTCTGCTTTCGGAGAGCGTGGTGGTCTCGCGGCCGCCAGAGAAACCTCTCTTTTCTGGGTCTCTTCACGGGACACAGAGCCCATGCTTCCCCCAGGGAGCGAGCGGCAGAACCTTCTCTGCTTCAGAAGGAAGCCGTCGGCCGAGCAGGCACGCTGCAGACACGTCCGTGCTGGTGTGGCTCTAACACAGCCGCGCAGAGCCTGCGAGGTCCCCAGGGTGCCCACAGCCCTGACCGGGCCTCCCGCAGCCAGGGAAGAAGGTCCTGGCGCCGCTCTCCCTCCCTCCCTCCCTAAAACAGGAAGGGTCTCTTTCCTCCTGGAGCTGCCTGTGACTCCAGTTCCCGTCACATGGTGGGGACCCGACAGAGAGGCGGCGGGAGCCCCGGACCCACCTGGCCCGCCCTGAGAGACCCACGGCCCCCTCGGCCCCCCCACTGTGGGAGCACCCCCTACTCCGTCCCACTGCTGAAGAAAAGGCTCCCAGATGGTCGCCAGTGACTGCCCGGGGTCACTGGCCAGCTCGTGAGGTCCTTCTCTGCATCCGCGTGTGCACCCCACCCTCTCTCTCTCTCCTGCTCGTCCGCTTGGTCCTATGTCACAGGCCTGACACTCAGGAGTACGGACAGTCACCTTGGTTTTAGCCATGTAACCCCAGGGACGCTTTGGCATGTGGATGGGGGGAGCATTCAAGGCAGAGGGTGGGTGGGGAGGCCAGGTTCTTCTAACTGCCAGTTCTAGAGCAGCGTGGAGTGGCTCTGGGTGCTGCTGATGTCATGCAGGGTCATCGGGTGGGGTGACAGCCAGTCGCTGGCCCAGGAGAGTGGCGGGTACCCTCAGTCCTCCTGGGGGGGTGCCTCGGGCGACCTCCCGTGGCCTACTCAGCGGTCATCTGCTCGATGTGGTCGCTCAGCAGCTTGTACTGCTCTGCAAAAGAAAACAACGTTAATTCTCGGAAGAAAGACGTCGACACGGGCAGGGAGGTCCTGCCCCCCTCATCGACCAAGCAGGATCTCGCCAGGAACGGCGAACACTGGCTTCTGAAGACGGGCAGGGCCACCGAGCGCTCGGCAGCCAGCACGCTGCACGTCTGGCTCCTGGAAGGGGGCTTCTCGGAAAGCGGGTGCCTCTCCTCGTGGAGAGGATGTGAGGCCGGGGAAGGCACCGTGCTGCTGGACGAACGGCACCGGGGCACCCAGGCCCGAGTCCCACCCACCACACAGCGCTGCCTGGCGGGCAGGGGCCAGTGTGCTTGCCCAGCACCGTGGGGCTGATGACAACATTCCGGGACGTTCCAGAGAAGCACTGGGCATTCTCCTGCCTCCTCAGGCCACTCCTCTGTGGCCCCTTTAATTTGGTGCAGGATGGAGGGCTTTCGTTTTTGTTTTTGTTTTGAAGAATACCGTGTGAATCCAAATTCGTGTAAGTACTTAAGGCCACGAGGGAAAGTTTTGGTAGCAGGTGGGAGGACCCACAGAGGCTGTCTGCACTAGTGGGTTAGGGGAGCGGACATGTAACGCAGCCTCTTTCGTTACAGAGGTCAGAGCTTCTAGAGAAACCTCGAGACCCCCTAAGCCCGCCCCCGCCTTCTCCGCCTGTCCCCATACCTCTCATGGCAGTGTGGCTCAAGAAACAAAACCGGGCATACGGTGGCCGCTTAGGGGAGGCAACTCAGGGTCGGAGCTTGGCCACGGTCAAGTTCAGAGTCCGAGCGCCAGGTTACATCTTGGTCTTTGGCGCTGTTCGTAAACACTGAGCTGGTAAGCCCCCCCCCCCCGACCCCAGCCCACCACACCCCACCCTGGCCAGTCCTGCTTATGCAATGACAAGTGTCCCACGCCTCTGCATGGACAGGAGAACAGGACCGCTGAACCTGCCAGACAGTTTAGCACGTTTCGAATGGAAACAGCGGCAATGCTTTGAGCGGGGTGGGAAACTCCCAGCAGGCAGAGCGTTTGTTCCTAAAACCTGACTCCCCCGCCCGCCTCCGGCCCCCGCTCACCCTCGTCCAGATTGCCGATCACCGCCTGCTTCTTCAGGAAGTCGCTGCACAGCTTTTGGTTCAGTCCGAACGCCAGCATGTTGTGAGTGAACGTGCTGGGGGGAAACACCCGTGAGCTAGCACCCTTCCTGTTCCCCGGGGAGGAGGGGGAGCCGGGGCCCGACACGCAGCCCCCCTGAAGGTGCTAGAAGCGAGACTCAGCGGTGGCGTCCCCGGCCAGCCGACACCCTCACCGCGAGACTGGGGTTAGGAGGTGCGTTCACTAGGAACCGGAATCCAGCCTCGATGTCACTCGTCGTGTGCTTTCGAGCCATTTGAGGACACGCAGCTACGACGACGTGGTGTCACGGAGGCGTGACGCCGTCGGGGACGGCACCCCCTCTGCCAAGCGTCTCCTCTGGGGGCCCCTTGTCACCGCAGCTGGGCACCACGAGGACGGGTCTTCCCGCAGGAGAGAAGCCCAGCTCGGCCCCGCCCGCCCCCACTCAAGTCAGGGTCCCCCCGGGGTCCCGGGTGGGGTGGCCGTCCCGGGCCCTCACCCCAGCTGCCCGAAGGTGATGTTCTCGTTGAAGCGCAGGCTGTCGTTTCTCTCCTCCTGGGTCATGTGGCACCACTTCTCCCTGAAAGCACAGGTGACAGGAGAGGGTCTCAGGACCCCGTCGCATCCCCAGCCGCTCGCCCCCTGCCCTGGTCTACAGGTGCTGCCGGTGCCCGAGCGCGGCCTCCCTGACGCGGACAGGGAGCCCCGTCCCCCAAAGAGCCGCTCGCTCTGCGTTCGTGCAACGCCTGCCCGGGTTCTGACACGCTGCCTGGGGAGCCCAAACACACACTTAATCGCCTCGTCCTTCCCGGGACGAGGAGACCCCAAAGCTCACACGCTTTCTACTGACCCAGAGGTGACGTGTGCTTCGTGCTCGCCCAGAACGTTCTCTAGGAGACGAGAACGCCACCCTCTGTACCCTTGTCCGTGGTTCAAGGATGGGAGGTCCCGGGCCCATCCGACAGGCAGAGAGACGGGCAGAGGGGACAGGGCCCTACCGGCGCCCCGGGGGAGCGGGCGTACAGAACCCATCGGGGAGGCTCGCAGGCTGGCGCCACGTCTCCAGGCCTCCCTGGCTCTTTGGTGGGGTCCGCACAGCCTCCCGTGGCCAGGAGGCCCGGGGAGCAGGGGAGGCTGGACGCGCCGAAGGCCACGCTGCCCTGTTAGGCGGGGTCTTGGCGCTGCTGCCTTTCCCCGCCCTGGCTTCCGCGTGGCCAAGGTTTAGGCTCCATGCCCCTCCGCAGAGCACACAGATAAGAGCCCGGTCTGTCGGGGGCCCCCGCACACCGCCCCCCACGACCACCGTGAAGAGGCGCTAGGCCTCCGGCACCAAGTGAGAGAGTAACGCGGTGTGCGTGTGGCTGCGCACGTGGAGGCCTGAGGACGGAACCGCCCGTCCCGCGTGGGGGCACAGACACCAGCCCGCGCCGCGTCTGGGGTGGGGAGGGGGTTCTCTGGGCGGCATTAATCCTGTGTCGCGACTGAGAGCCGTCTCCAGCAGCTCTCTGCAGTGTGCCGTCTCCCCCTCCCCTGGCGGGGCACCCCTGTCTCCAGGGGACCGGGGTCCGTCCGGCCCCGGCACGCACCGCTCCGTGCCCGGCCCCTCGGGCTGCCGGCAGGGGCAGATGCGTCTGTGGAGGAGACGCGCGTCTAAGCCCCTTTCCCCTTAAAACTTAAGCTCTGGGTGATGAGTCTGACTCGACCAAGGTTAGGAGAGAGAGAGAAGCCGAGGGAGAGAAGAGGCGGAGGGAGGGAGTGAGGGGCGGGGGCACCGGAGAAGCCAGAGGAAGAGCAAAAGAACCAAGAACATCGAATCTTCGCTGCCCCCCACCCGCCGGGCCCAGGGCCACTCCTGCCGCTGCGGCTTAGTGGGAGGCCACAGGACATCGGGGGCACGAGAGCCGGGAGGGGCGGGGTCACTCCCCGTCTCCTCGTGCCGGTGACAGGACGCCCATGAAGGAACCCAGAATATGCTTCCAGGCCTGATGCTCATCCCGTCCCGTTCTCCTTCCCACCCTTTCCCTCCAGTGGTTACCCTCAGGATTGTCCAGGCCCACAAATCCCCGTTCCACCATCGGGCCTGCCGTGTACAGTTGCACAGGCTGTGCAGTGCACAACCCCACACCATGTAGGAATGACTCAGGGGCTCTGACCCTCCTGACCTGGATGCAAAGGTGATTCTTTTTGCCATGGCTAGGGCTAGAAGTGGGACATTTAATCGGACCTCTGAAGAACGAGGTGGGAGGTCATTAGCAATCCACTCATCAGGTGACGCCCGCAATCAAACCAATTCCTTACAACGGAGTTCAACACCCAGTGCTGGTCGAGGTCTCGCAGCACACGGAGGGCAGAGCGTGTGTCTAAACTGCCACAGTGGGAATTTGGAGGTGAGCAACAGACACCTTTGGAAAGGGAGGCTTTTCCGCCTCAGAGTATCATCAGCCGAGTTTACCAGAAAGCAGATGGGATGCTGGAGGTGGCAGGTTGCCCAGGGACCCAGAGCCCACCCTCCCACCCCGATCTCGAAGGAACACTCGCCCTTCGTCCGGGCGAGGCCCGGGGCGTGTGCGTGTGTGTGTGTGTGTGTGTGTGTGCGTGTGGTGGGGGCGGGGGACAGGTCCTAGATGCGTGGGGTCCGACCACGTCTGCTCTGGGTGAGAGGCCCCAGGGGGCCCGGAGGCCGGCATCCCCTGGTGGGCTCCGTGCCGACCAGTCTGGAGGTGGCCGGGATGTTCTAGCCCTGCTGGGCCTCAGGCGCGGTGCTAAGAAGCCTTGCCCTCGGGAGGCCGTGGCTAGTCGCGCCCCCACCCACAGAGACTGTGGGAGTGCGGGGGGCTTTGTCCTCACGGGGCACTAAAAATACATCACTGATTAAAGGAAGCACACTTTGGGAAGTTGCCAGCAGAGAAACAATCATTGTATCAGAAACCGTCGTTTGAAGAGGCAGGCCTTTCACTCTGAAAATATATTACAAAACATCTCTGACAAATAGGAAGGTCAAACGATTAAAGTCAGACCCCACTGTGGCTCGAAGGAAGCAGCCCTGTTCTAGGCCTTTCTCTTCAGGGACCCCCCCCCCCCAACACACACACACACGCACACACAGACTCCATGTCACACGGTGGCCGGGAAGGAGGGGGCGGCTGTCCTCCCTCCCTGTGGCCCCTGCACACCTGGGCGCCTGGCCGCGGAGAGGCAGGCGCTCCGCACCCATCCATGGCTTCGAGCCGGGACCGGGTTCCCCGGCGTGAAGTCAAGGCGGGGGGCTCGAGGGCGGCTTAGGAAGGGCCGGAGTGGCCAGGGCAAGGCTGGAGTCGCACAGAATCGGACCTCGCGGCTCACTCTCTGAACCGACCCCGGGCCTTCTGGGGTCTCGAGTGCCCTATCTGCTTCCTCTTCCTGGTGCTCTGTCCTCTGCGACCTCCCACCCGTCGCCGGCCTGTCCCAGGGCCGGGCGTGCCCCCGAGTCTGGGCTCCGCCCCCCGCGGCAGCTAGCGGGCACTCCCGCCCTGAGGCGGCCCTGGCGGGGACCCCGGCCCTGTTAACATGAACAAAGTCACGTGGACACACACCTCTTCTTCTCCTCCTCTCCAGCATCCCCTCTGGAGCGGCAGCAGAAACAGGTAAACAGAGGAACATGTCAAAGTCATGCAAGATATGTGGATGGAAAAAAGAGAACAGCGAAAGGGGAGCGTTATTACAGGCAGAAACAGAGAGACGCAGAGAGACGGGGTACTCGAGACCGTTCGTCCGCTGGGGGCCCGACAGCTACACAAGCGGCAAGAGGAGACCCCGTCCGCCTACAAGCATCTAAGCATTTCCTGCAGCCTGGCTTCCTGGCAGAGCGTGGAATTCTCTCTCTAGAATCTCCCGGATGGTTCCAGCATCTCCCCGCTCGGCGTGCTCCCTCCGCCTCCCGCGGGAAAGGCAGCCGCAGCACGCCGCAGGCCACCCCGCCCCGTCAAGGTGAGCTGCCCCCCAAAAAGAAAGGCTGCACTTGGGATCCCCCCGGTGCTAGCGGACCGGTCTTAAACGGCACGCACGTGCTCCCTCCTGCCAGGGAGAGTGACTGGGGGTGGGGGTGGGGTCTCCCCCGGTTAGAGAGGTTCAGGGGCTTCAGGGTCCCATGACCGGGGAGGGGGCCAATAAGGGGACGCGGGACGGGGAGGGCTCCGCCGCACTTTCCTGCCCAGCCGCCACACACAGTGGGCAATGTTGGCTCGCTGTGGCCAGAGAGGCAGTGACCTCCGGCCTCGGTGCCTCCGTGGAATGGTTTACAAAAGGGGTCTCCTGACGTGGCAAGACCACCCTCGGGGACGCTGGGGAGGTCTGTTCAGGCTGCAGACCAGAGGTGCAGACATCAGCTCTCTGAGCAGAGTCCGTGGCGGGGGCGGCCAGCCCTGCGCCCCACAGTCCTGTGGCCGCGGTTCGTGCTCAGATTCTGATTTCTTACAGCGACAGGCAGAGCGGAGCCTGGGGGGTCCCGATGGTTTCATTCTGGGGGAGTAGGCGGTTTTTAGGAGGGTCAGGGCAAGTCATGCCAGAGCCCAGGGCAGAAAGCGCTCATGCAACCCACCCACGAAGCTGTGCGTGCCCAGGACCCTCCAGGCAGCTTGCAGGGCACCGGGGTCAGAAGGAGCCGAATGAGACACAGACGCCATGGACTCAGCCATCCTGCTTTCCTCTTCAGAAACCGGAAAATAAAGCCACTCCCTGGTCTTCTCCCCCAAGGCGAAGCGAGCCCAGGCGTTGCCCTACCTGGTGGTGGGAGACCGTTTTCTCCTCTCACAGTGCACAGCATCAAAGAAAGCCGCGTTCCAGAACCTCAGCGTGTGCCTGCGAGACAGAGGTGTGCGTAAGTCCTCTCCGGGGAGGGCTGGGAGGCGGGTCTCAGCACACGGGAGGGGTAAGGACGCAGCGTCCCACATCTGTAGGAGTTTCTGATGAGCCTCAGACGCGGAGCAGAGAAGAAAACAAACGAGCATCCGCCTTTGTCCCAAACCGAGGTGGCGCTCCTGGCTTCCGGCCAAGGGTCACGACAGCACCTGCACCCCTCTCCCAGGACAAAGGCGTAACGCGGGCGGTGTGTGGGCAGGGTGGCGGCCGGGCGGGTGAATCCTGCATCCATTGGGTCAGAGCTGAAGTTACCACCCGCGGGGCACGGACGAAGGCCGTCTTCCGCTTCTCCACCCGCGCTGGGCCTCCCAGAGGAAGCGGGGCATTTGGGGGCACCTGCTGCCTTAGGCCAGGGTCTAGTAACATAAATGGGAACCCGGCACCGACAGGCCACGTGCAGAGAACAGACACGTTCCCAGGGACACACGAGTCAGAAACGTTCTCCTTAAAGAACTACGCATAGGGCGTGTGGGCCAAATCCGGCCACTGCCCCTGTTGGTGTCAGTCAGGTTCTACTGGAACACAGCCGTGCCCGGGCACATTGTCCGTGGAGGCTTTTGCACGGCAACAGCGGAGTTGAGTACTTGCCCGCAAAGCCTGAAATTTTTGTCGCTTGGCCCCTTCTAGAACGGGGTGCCAAGCCCGCTGCAGGTGATAAGGCAGCAGCCGAGTCGCAGCCCAGAAGGCCCGCGACAGAGCCCCGGACAGGTGTGACGTGGCCGGTAGCTTCTCCCTGCTTCCGCAGAACCTGGCCACGTTCCTGCGCCAAGTTCTCCCGGGGCCACACGGCGGTCTTCGAGGGAGGGGCGCGTGGGACACCCCAAGGGCTCTAGGTGCTGCCTCTCTGCCTGCTTGTGAGTGAACACAACCCAGGGACGGGGAGGCTCCAGAGGGACTACAGCAGCACGAGAGGTCAAACAGAGCAAGACAGAGGGCAAGGTTTCGCCTGACCACCGGTCTCTCGTTGTAATGACGACTTTCGTCTCTATACGTACGGAGGAAATAGCTTTACTGGGGTAGAATTCACATACCGTGAACTCAGTCTTTTAAAGCAGACAGTTTCACAGTTTCTAGTGTATTTGGAGTTGTGCCACCATGACCACTATCTACTTCCAGAACACTCCTCACCCCCCATCCGGCACCCCCGTCCCCATTAGCAGTCTCTCCCCTCCCCCTACTCACCTACACTGCCTCCGGGGACGTGCCTAACCTGAACCGTCTCCTATGAACAGCATCAAACACCAGCTGGTCTCTTCCATCTGGCTTTTTCACCGGGCTAACTATTTTCCAGGTTCCCCCACGCTGTCACCTGCCAGTGACTCTTTACGTGGCTGAATACCGCGTGTCGCATTTCGCGTGTCCACGTGTGGACATTTGGGCCCGCTCCACCCTTCGGCTATCACACACCCATGTGCGTAAGGTTTGCCTTGAGGACCCGTCTTGGCTTGTTCTGAGCACACCGTCGCTCACTGGGTGACTCGACGCGTAACACTTTGGGGAACTGCCAGGCCGTTCTACACGGCGGGCGGCCCGGTTTACATTCCCACCGGCGCCGGAGGAGGGTTCTGATCTCCCCATGGCCTCACGGACACCTGCCGCCGTTCGCCTTTTTGATTGTGGCCCCCCCCGGCGGGCAGTGACCGCGGTTTCTGGGGGAGACAACGGTGCCGGGGCTGCGGCCTTACCAGATGGGCTGCTGCTTCAGGTGCGTGTACAGGTAGATCTTTTCCCCCTTCCTCTCTTCCTCCGGGCTGCACACGGTCACTGCGGGGCAGGAGGCCGGGGTGAGAAAGGCCGACCATGGCTCTGGCTGCAGCCACGCGTTGGCGAGCCCCTCGGGGACCCTCCCGGACAGGGAGTTTGGTTCCTGAGTCCTCTCCCCAGAGAGGTTTTCCCCAGAAGTCCAACACGAAATGACCGACCGGGTGGAGAGAAGTCAGGGGTCACGCACGGCATCATATGCTGCCGGGGGGGGGGGGGGAAGGGGCCCAGATATTCACGGGCCACTCGGTGGGGCTGCTAATGCCCAGTGGCCGGGTCACAGGACCAGGGGCGCTGTGGTGGCCACACCCGGGCCCCCGCCGGGAGCACTCACCGGTCTTCTGCGGCTTCTCCTTGGGCTTGCTCTCCTCCTCCCTGGGGGAGAGACACCACAGCGGTGACAAAGTGACCCCCTGCACATTTTCTCAGCTCTACACTGCTGAGCCCGGATTATGTCTTGTAAGCGATGGGTACATTTACTGCGACTGTCTCTGAAAAAGTGTCATTAAAGCAACGCTACGTTTACCAATTGCCAATCTTCCAGAATTAAGATGTGGCATTTAGGCTACCTTGCCCCATTTTCTCTGAATCCAAAGCTGCCTGCACCAGACGAGGAACGGAGCCAAGCCATGGTGGAAACCCGCCATCGGAGGTGACAGTGGGGGCTGCAGGGGGTGGACGGGCACCGGGAACCCGGGCACTCTCTTGCTGACGTGCCCCCTCTCCTGGGAGGTCTTCACTTCGACACCCCGTTCTCAAGTGCCCCGACCCAGAAGGCTCCCAAGCTCCTGTGGGAGAACAGCTGTCCCGGGGGACAGTGGTCTCTCCACCGCCCACTGACCCTCACCAGAGGGGTTGTGATCCCGCTCCTGCCCGCGCGCGGGCAGTTTCCCCACGCTCCCCATCAGTCCTAGAAAACACGACCCCCAGGGGACACCCCTGCCCAGCAGCCAACCCAATGGCATTTGCAAAGCACAGGAAACTCGGGGTGAGGACTCAAACGGGGCCGGCCGCCACGCTTCCTGGGAGCAGCTGGCAGGCCCCCAAGGTCACCAGACTCCCCCGCTGCCAGGCCAGGGCCTCCCCGCCACCGCCACTGGCGGGCCGAACGCGGCCTCTGCCGTGGGTCCCAGAGGGACGCACACCCGGCGACACCTACTCTGGTTTCCTGACCAGGGGTCCCTTCAGCTTGGTCTCCAGCCCCCCGAAGAAGCCCTTGACGTTCTCCGTCTTGGCCGACGTGTTCTTCAGCAGCCGCTCGGCGATGTCCTTCTTCTCTGCTAGCCAGCTGTTGGCGGACTTGAGGTAGGAGTCGATGCTCCCCGCGGGTTTCTCCTTGGACTCGGGGGGCAGCAGCTGCGGCTTGCCTGGAGGGGGGAGAGGCGGGAGGGGGCAGGGATGGAACCACACTGCGTGGCAGGAGCCGTTCTGTGGCGGCGGCCGCGACACGCAAAGGCCCCCAGACGCCCGGGAAGGCGGAGGGTGACGCCTACTGTGTACGAGAGGGCAGCCAGGCGCACGGGGGCTAAAAGAAACAGGTGAGCAGCTGGCCCCGAAGAAGCTGGCGGGCCTGAACCAGGAGCGTGGCTTCCCGGGAGACGACGGTAAATAGGCCAAGGCCCCCTGCAGCAAAGGGTCTCCTGCAGGACACGGCGCCCCCTACAGGCAGAGGGTCTACCCGAGGTCAAGGCACCCCCTACAAGTCAATAGGTCTCCTGCAGGTCAAGGCATCCCCTACAGGCAAAGGGTCTAGCCGAGGTCAAGGCGCCCCCTACAGGCCAAAGGGTCTCCTCTGAGTCAAGCTGCCCCCTTCAGGTCAAGGCACGCCTATAGATCAAGACCCTACCTCAGTCAAAGATACCCACTTTGGGGCAAAGTGCCCCCCCAGGCTAAGGTGCTGAGTGCCCCCTACTAATGTAAGCTGCTCTGTGCACAGATGTGACTCAGACGAGCCGCGTCCGCTGTTCTTTGAGAAGGAGGAGCCACGGTTTGGACCAGGGGATCCCATGGATGGAGGGCCCGCCCAGTGCTGGCCTGGCCTCGAGCTGAGGCCGCCTGACCAGCTATCGCCAGCAGAAGCGAGGCATGGCGAGGATGGGCAGCTGGGGGCGGAGAGAGGGCGAAGCCACGCTGCAGAGGACGTGGGGTTACAGCACGAGAGCAGACCCGTGTGTCCTGGGGGGGTGGGAAGGGAGGCCAGGCTTAGCGCTGCCCTGACCCGGCTCTGGTCCACACACAGGCCCCAAGTGGCCTTCTGCCTACGGCGGCCTGAACGAGTCCCTCTGTCATGCCCAAGGAACTTCACACAGGGAGCCTCGAGCTCCGATTACCAGAAAGTTCCAGCGCAATGGGCCAGAAGAGCTGTCAGATCTCGGGATGAAGAAGAACCCACACTCTTCGTGAGGGCCTCTCCAGCCCACACCCAGGGACGCTTGCCTCCCTAAGACCCTGGCCCGCTCCCCCCATCTCTCTTCAACAGCCATCCACCTCACATCTTGCTAAAACACGAAACTGATGTCCTCACATCCTGCTATTCCCGAATAGCAACGTCCCGCCAAACGAACTTATTCTCTCTCCTCCCAGCTGCTGGGTGGTCTCCTCCCTACCACGGATAGTCAACCTCATGACCCACGACACAGACCGCGTCTTCTCCTGTTTTAGGAATCTCACTCATCAGGTGCTATTGTTTTCTGGAAGCCTCACGCCTTTGTCTTTAATCGGGAGGAAACCCTCACTTGCTGTCACGTTACAGGTTGACAAGTCTGGGGTCTCCACGTTTGTCCCCACGGCCGCCGCGTCCCTGGGCCTTACCGATGTGGTAGTAGGTGAAGCACATGGTCATGAGGTTCTTGGCAGGCCCGAAGTCGTCCATCTGGTGGCACCTGATACGGGAAACAAGGCTGACTGAGTAAAAAATTGTTGTGCCCGGTTTTCTCCCTGCAAGTTCATGAAACAAGACCTCGACGTTTTGTAAGCACGTCCAAATTAATACTTCACTCCCCAGATGCTATGGAGAGGCAACAAAGATAATCCTCAATTAGGTGAGTTACCCACGGGCACACAGCTGGGGACGGCTGTGATCCTGGGCGGGAAGGCGTTCCTGGCCTCTCCCTCAGCCTGGCCTCCCTCCCTTCGGGGCAGAACAGGAAAGGCTCAGGACGCTTAATCCTACACACAGGAGCAGCGCCAGGACTGGAAGTCGGGCCTCGGGTCTCAGGCCAAAACCACTGGCCCCAGGCCATGCGGCCCTCCAGCCCCTAGTTCTCAGAAATCAGCAGTGAGTTAGAGGGTCCATGCTGTCCGTGGTTTTCGGTTACATCAGAACTGAAGTTACAGACACTGAAGTTCCTAAGTTAGGTCGGAATCACCGCGAGGGCAGTTAAGATGTGTACTGGGCCCACCCCCAGAGTCTGGTTGTGTGGGTCTGGGGCAGTTGGCCTAAGAATTTGCATTTCTAACATACTGCCTTGTGAAGCTGATGTTCTGATGCTCCTGGGCCCCGGGACAGCACTTTGAGAACCACTGGGAATATGAATACCTCCCTGCCCTACGTCACTTGCTGAAAAATCTAATTAGTATACACAAGAACCTTTCTATACTCAAAAATGTTCTCCAGATGTAAAGGATTATCATTATTGTATTGTTCTTACTATGTTAAGATGTATGAGCTACACAGAGGTCCGGTCAACTCAGCAAGCAAAAAGGTGGGGGGGGGGGGTGGGAAATCTTCAAACAGGGGCCCCGTCTGCCGCTAGGAATGTGCACTGCGACAGCTGCAGATGTGACGGTGACGTCTAGCAGCACGTGAGCCAGGGCAGATGAGGGAGAGGAACAATCTACCATCCAGAGGGCATGAGTCGGAGAAACGCTGGTACGTTCAGATATCAGAACATCACAGAGCCGTCACAAATGCAGAAGTGCGTGTGGGTGCAGTGCCTTTCCTGGAAAGACACAGATTCTCTGGGGTGCACACCATCCACAGGAGTCATTGTCAGGGGGAAGACCGCAGGAGCCAGGGCAGGGCTGTATAAAGGGGATTCCCTCTCCATTTTAGGCGCTGTGCCTCCCTATCCTGTGCTTCTGCACTTTTCTTTCCCGTTTAGTTCCTAACCTTGGATGAGTATTATTTAAAAAAAAAAAAAAAAAGTCGATGGACTTTATCTAGACAGTAGGGTCAGGGCCAGTTAGCTTTCAATATAAAAAGAATATAAAACTTCACTAAACTGCCAATAAAATCATAAAAGACTATAAATAAAAGTAAAAACGAAAGACACTCATAAGCTAGAAATTTTTTAAAAAACTCATAAACTTTAAAAATTAGTAAATATTTAAAACATATTACAAGGTTTCTTTTCTCCCAACCACACACAAAAATATATACACTCACAAAGCAATGGGGGAGATTCTGTGTTTCGGTCCGGTTGGAATTTGAAGGGAATTTCCTCCCCCCCACCCCAATTTTATTTAAGGGAAAATTCAAAGGAAGTGGAGAATGAAACACTTCTGTCGCCAAGCGGAACAGGTGCAGTCTCTGTAAAATACGGATTCGTGAGAATTCCTATCGATGTGACTGGAAGCTGAGCGCTCTCAGTGCTGGTGAGCCTGTTGTGCACAAGACAGCTGGGCCTGCTTGGAACTGCCACCCCCCCCCCCCCCCCCCGCCAGCTCCAAGACCCAGAAGCCCCCCACAGGAGCCTGTCTTCAACTTGGGACATTCTGAGCAAGCGCCGGAAACATGGGGATCCTCCTTTTTAAGGTCTTTCCCTTCCAGTCCGTGCTCCACGTTCGTGGGGAAACAGAGAGAGGTGAGGGGACATCCAGACACAGGGGGGCTAAGGGTCACAAGAGCAGCTACCTTTCTGCGGAGAGGAGGGAGTTTTCAAGCCTGGAAGGGCAATGGGGACATGGGGACAAGCCACGGGGCTGCTCTGAGGCCATGATGACGGAAGGAGGGTAAGCGGGGGCACAAATGACTGTCAGATCGGGGCTTCCCCCCCACCCTGTCCTTTCCCACCCACGGTGCCTTGCCTCCCCTCCCCCGCATCGGTAAAGCTGCTGTCCCACGTCTCCAAGGCAGAGCCACATCCCCTCCATTTCATGCTGGGGGGAAGGGGGGGGCTGTCGCCTGCTCTGACGCAGGTCCAGGATGGATGACGTGGGTCTGGCAGCCCTAGAGCCCCGCGGCCTGAGGGGGAGAGAGCCCGTGACTCACTCACGTGGCCTGCCTCCCCCACGCACACCCCCTGCGGGGACTACTGTGCTGTCTGTGATAAAAGGCTCCAGCGGGGCCTAATTAGCACGCAGGGCAGGCTGCACTCATCGGATCCGATCCGATCATTAGGTGGGCGCTTGTCTAGTTCGAAGCACTTCACGGCAGGAAATCAAGAAAACGCCACCGCCCTGCGCAGGAGGGCAGGGTCAAGTGCGTGTTATCCCAGCCTGTCCCGAGGGCCCTGGCGGAGGGATCTGCTCAGGCCCAGGTGCCGTCCCCTAACCTCTCCTGCGGGGGGGCCTGGGAGGAGGACCCAAACTCCCTCCCGCGAGAGGCCGGCACGGCCTTGCCTCTCGGTGGATGCCGGGATTTCCGAGCAGGTGCTGTAAGGCCTGGGTTAGGACGGGGCAGGACGGGGGTCGGGGGGAGACACGCTCGTAGGACAAAGGCTGTGAGCAACAGCACGACTTACTCGAACAGGACGACGGCGAAAGACTGCACCAGGCGGTAGAAGGTCGCCTCTGAGACGCACTTGGAATTGCAGCGCTGTCCAGGAACAGGGCAGACGCGTCACGGGGGCGCAGGTGGCACGGGGCTTACCGCGCCGGGCACCGCTACACACAGCCGGGCCCGCGAGCCCCCGGCGGTAGCAGCCCCGCCTGCGCTACGGAAACCGGGACCCCGAGCAGAGCGCTGGCCCAGACACACGACCGTCGCTCGGCAAAGCCCAAGCCGACGTCTTCCCGCGTCTCCTCGGAACTGTTAAGTCTAGGGATGCGACACACCCGCCCACACAACACAGAACAGTTTGGAGGGACTAAACCCCGCAAACGGCAACACGGCCGATTTCTGGGTTGTAGATTTATGGGTCGCTTCTCTATTTTTGCTGATCTGCATCTTCTAATTTTTCTTGGAGCCAATAAATTGTGATAAAGACACTTTAAAAGCCGGGGCGCCAGGGCGGCCCCATCGGTGAAGCCTCCGACTTGGGCTCCGGTCATGATCTCGTGGTTTGTGGGTTCGAGCCCCGCATCGGGCTCTGCGCTGACGGCTCAGAGCCTGGAGCCTGCTGCGGATTCTGGGTCTCCCTCTCTCTCTGCCCCTCCCCTGCTCACGCTCTGTCTCTCTCTCCTTCAAAAATAAACATTAAAAAAAAAAATTAAAGTAAAAAATACTTTAAAAGCTAAGAGTTTAAGCTAGTTTACAGAAAAAAAAGGACCTAGCAGGTATTTACAAAAAAAAAAAATTCTTTTCTGAATTCACATGGCTGTCACTGCCTTGATGATCTTTGTAAAAACTGAATATTGTGAGTTATTGAATAAAACTATGCATGGACACAGTCCACAAGCTTGCCCTTAAAAAACTTGTCCCGGGCACCTGGGTGGCTCAGTCGGTTGAGCGTCCGACTTGATTTCGGCGCAGGTCATGATCTCACGGTCGTGAGATCGAGCCCCACGTCAGGCTCCGCACTGACTGTGGTGCCTGCTTGAGATTCTTTCTCTGTCCCGCTACCCATCTCCCCCACTCACTTGCTCTCTCTCCCTCTAAAATAAAATAAATTGTAAGCAAAACACAACAAAACTAACTTGTCTGTCATTTCACGCACTTAAAAGACCAGTTTGCTCACGTTTCTTTCTAGCGGGGGGCATCTACACGAGCTACTTTTCCCACTTCCCGCCATTCTAACTAGGCCTTTTCAGAACATCTTTGAGTAAGTTTTACTTGTTTTCCTGCTGGGTCATTTCCCTGGACTCTTTCCTCCAAAGTGGGTGAGGCAGACGTGGCCCGAGTGTCCCAGATCACCAGCACCTGCCGTCACCACCCCTCACCTGGGCGCTCACGTATCGAGCAAACCACTCCCGGCCTTTTCCGTTCTCACTGCTACAGTACTCCCCAAACTTGGCTTTCTCCTCCTGGTCCAAGTCCTCCCTGAAAGGAACAGAGGAGAAGAAAGCAACTTTCAGTACTCTGGAACAAACACGGCCACAGCAGGGGACTGGGGGGGGGGGGGGAGGAGGAACGAGTAAGTACTGCCCTGCCCCCCCCCACACACACCCCTTTCCCGGCCCCGGCTCACCCCACCCTCAGGCGACCCCCATGAGGAAATGGGGTCGTTTCTATTTCAAAGACAGGAGACTGGCTCAGGGGACCAGACACAGCAGGCAAGTGGCAAATGGGAGCTCCATCCAGACGTCCCGGCTCCAAAGCCCGTGTTCCCTCCCCTCGGTCCTGCCTCCCGTGACATGGGAGCACCAGCCGGGGTCACACGACCCTCGGAGGGCCCGGTTCTCTAGCTCAGCCGCCTTCCCACTCATTGGTGAAGTCAGAACAGCCACAGAACATTCCAGAACACCTAACTTGCTCAGCCCCAGCAGGACACACTGCCTTGATGCGAGGGGTCACGGTCAGTTACCATGAGGACCCAGCCTGCTCGCCTCTCTGACGATCCTGGCTCTGTGTGTGAGGGAGACTGGGGGACCCTGGAGGGGGTGGGGGAACCGAACGCTCCCCCGACCTCAAACCACTTCTGATCACTCTTCGTGGAAAGCCGATACGCTACCCCACATGGAGAGGCAAAACAAAGGAGCGGCAGAAGGCTGAGGCTCAATCAGCTCGTGCGATTTTTCATTTATTTAAGGTTTTGTGGGAAACATCTTGGTCTCACTTATCCCAAAATACCAACACCAGATGAAACAGGAGAAGGTGCCAGCCGGTTTGCAGCGATTTCTGGAATGCTCTCGAAGACGCGTCCAGCTCAGCTGTCCTTGCTCCGTACTGCTGACGGGCTGTGGCAAATATAGATCGGCCTTCCCGACAGATTAGCAGGCTTCTGGGCTTTCTCCCCTTTCATTAACTGGGTGTGCTCAGAGGAAGCTGACTCATTCCAGTGTTAGTCAAACAGAATTAGGAGGCAGCCAGATCTGCTCTCCCAGAATGCGTTCAAAGTCAAACACGAATGCATGTTGGGAGAGTCCGATACTCGGATTTCACTGAGCTCTTCCCTTTTTTCTTTTTCCTTTTCTTCATGTTTTATTATCATGTATTTCAGAATTTTAAAAAGATTTATTTATTTTTGAGAGAGAGACAGAGCACGAGCAGGGGAGGGGCAGAGAGAGCCGGAGACAGAATCCGAAGCGGGCTCCAGGCTCCGAGCTGCCAATGGAGAGCCTGACGCCGGGCTCGAACCCACGAACTGTGAGATCCTGAGCTGGGCCGAAGTCGGACGCTGAACCCACTGAGCCACCGGGGGCCCCTGGTCTTCCCCCCTCTTCTAACTGCAAAGGAAACAGAGATACACCTGGCAAAGGCAGGCGTCAACCTTGCCAGATTACAAACAAGGGACCCAAAGCGCGGTAGGAGATAATGCCTCTCTGCACTGTGTCAACAGGCAGAACTTCCCACTGTGTTAATAAAACTGGAAACTTGTCCTGTGGGGTCCTCAGCTCCTCTCACCGAAGGGCGTGTACAGAGAGTGCAGAGGTTCGGTTAGAATGCAGATTCAGACTCAGTGGGCCTGGCTGGGGCCCGAGACCCGCACTTGCCCCAAGCTCCCGGGACGCTGACGCTGCGGGTCCACAGACCACAGACGGGAGGCAAGGCCGCCAGGGACTAGCGGGCGGCCGGGACGCAAGGCAACGGCTGACGTCGGAAGCCCAGGGCTTTGGGTTTGCGCCCCACACCCACGTGGAGATATGGACAAGCGGGGACCCACCCACAGACACCCCCTCCTCCGCCTGATCCCAACCCCCCTCCGCTCCGTGTGTTCCCTTGCCAGGGCGCCTATTAACACCCCAAAAAACTGCGAAGGAAAGGCAAGAGAGAGGAGCAAGCGGGGCGCCTGGGGGGCTCGGTCGGTTGGGCGTGCGACTTCGGCTGGGCTCATCATCTCGCAGTTTGTGAGTTCGAGCCCCGCGTCGGGCTCTGTGCGGACAGCACGGAACCTGCTTGGGATCCTCTCTCCCTTTCTGTCCCCTCCCGCACGCGGGCTCTCTTCCTCTTTCAAAATAAATAAATTAAAAAAGAAAAAAGAAAGAGGACCAAGGAAGGGCCCCCACCCTGGCAGCTGCTGAAGGCCCCGCTGCCCACGAGCACGAAGAGGAGTCTGGGAAACGGAAAGTTTCCGGCCTCACCGGCAGGTGCGGACGCACAAGCCCCACCCCGACAGAGAGCCGCGTCCCGGGGGCTCACCCTCCAGAGAAGATCTTGTCCACGTAGCCGCGCATGAATTCCCGGAGCTCCTGGGTCTCCTCGTCCTCGGCCGACTCGGCGCTCTGGTTGGAAGAGAAGGACTCGTTGGAGGAGGAGCGGCGGTACTGGTCCCAGGACGGGTGTGAGGGCAACTCGCCCATGTCATTCTCGCTGTCCGCGGACTCCGTGGTCTCGCTCTCCGAAGCCCCGTCGCCCTGCGAGCTGTCCCCATCCTGCAGCTTCGGAGGCAACGCCTCCAGGGGAGAGGGCGCAGCTGGCTCAGTCCCGAAGTCAAGCAGGGCGCCCACGGGCACCTCCGGGGCCTCCATGGTTTGGGGGGGATTCCAGGCGGACCGCGTTCCCGGGGGCGTCAGTGGGAGCTGGAGGCCACGCACACGAGCTGCTCGGGCGCTGCTGGCCACCAGGCGTCCTCTGGGGCGGCTCTCGCGCCCTAAGGCATCTAGAAGGGAAGGCACATCAGCGTTACTGCTACGCCCCGCGTAAGGGGAACGCAGCTCTGAGACTCCAGACTCCGCCGAATCAGCGAGGCCCCAAGATTCCCTGGATAGGGAACAGGCTCCAGACGTCCAGAATTCGGGACGTCTCTACATGGACATCATTTCGTCACCGTCTACTTTGCTGTCACACGCCTGGCACGTGGTAGGCACTCGGTAACTCTTTGTCGAATAAACGCACGAATAAACACCAACAATCGGGATTCCTCCAAGCTCAACAGACTTCCGAGGCACCGAGCCTGCTGGCCCTCCCCCTGCCCTGGGCCACCAGAGTGATGCCACTAAACAAAAAAGGCTGACCCCGGGCTAGAATCAGAACATCACCAAGGACACACGGGCCCGCTCCCTGCTGTTGGGAGTCAGCGGCCATGGGAGATGGTGTCGCCCAGCTCGGTGGGAAAAGCCACTTCTGCTAAGCACGTGGGGCCCCTCAGCTGCCGGCCTGGGGTCTCTTCCCTCCCGGGCTCCTTTCCGAGGAGTCTTCCACTCAAGACCCAGAACCTCCGCAGGCCGCCACACAGACGTCCCTTCTTGCGTCACTCGCACGCCCTCCGATGACTTCTGAGTATCATGTGCTGCCCGGACCCCCCTTCTCCTTCCTGCCCCCTCCCTGCACACAGCGGGCTGGGGGACGGCGTGCATCTGTGGCGCCCGTTCCTTCTGCCGCTCCCCCTTCCCGCTCCGTGCCTTCTTCCTGCCTCCCCCTGCCCGGATGCCGTCCATCGTCCCGGGCTGACACAGCCCCACCTCTCCCGAGCAGCTCACACCACCCCTGTTCAAAAGTATTCAGCGATTCCTCTGTGCCCCTCCGTATTTGATTTGCACCCATTTGCAATTCCGTTAGCTTCACGGGTAGATATTGGCATTTCTGCTTATCCCTCTGGAGTAAGAGCCCCTGGAGCACCTGTGTAGCGGTCCAGCCTCCAGCACAGTCTCGACTAAGGGAGTGTTGGCCGTACGTCTGTGAATGGGTGGACACAGCTGCCCGTGAATGTGCTCGAAGGGCCGGGAGGGTCCACGATGGGACCGGAACCTTCGCACCTAAACGGGGTCTCCTGGCTGCCAGCTGGGGAGTCACCCACCGGTTCTGCGACCCTCCCTCCCGGGTGAGGAGCGGCAGACAGCTCAGCAGGAAGCGAGATCTTGCCCTCCTGCCACGTCAGCTCCCCCAGACAAGAGCGACCGCAAGACTGGACACGTCCTTCTCCTCACCCTCGGCAGACCCCAAGCATCTAGCCGACAGGTGGCCAGCGACACGGCCGCAATGCGTCTCCTGAGCGTAATTCAATATCAGAACCGCCTTTGCTGCCTGTTAAGAGCTTGATGCTCACAAATCGATCACGGGCTCCTCCGAATTCCCCAGCCCAGGATATTTTTAAATGCCCTGAGTCAGGGAGACAGAACGCTGGCTCCTTGCTCTTGGAGTAACAACGACACATCTTCGGTAGAGTCCTACGAAGCTTGCGCTGGCCCAAAAAAGAGAAGCGAACATCTCCACTTAAAAGAACTTTCTGGGCCAGGAGAGCAACGTGGGGTTTTTAGGGGTTCAGGAGACAGCACTACCACTCAGAGAGGCAGAGACTGAGGGGTGATGGTCTGGAGCTGGGGGCGGCCCTGACTCCCCTCCCACCACCTGTGCCCACGGGCTCTGCTCTCTGGGCCGGGGTCTCCCCGACTGAGACACTGTGGTCTAGCCTGAATTCTTTTTTTTTTTTAAGTAGGCTTCATGTCTGGCATAGAGCCCCAAATGGGGCTCAAACTCATGACCCTGAGATCAAGACCTGAGCTGAGATCAAGAGTCAAGATGCTTAACCAACGGAGCCCCCCAGGTGCCCCAGTCAGGCTTGAATTCTAAGATCCTTCTGGCCACGACCTTCTCAGATTCTCCAAAGCACAGAAAATCACCCCTGTAACAACACACTGGATGTTAAAAATGGAAAAATCACACACTGGGAAAATGTGTGCAGTCAGTATGACAGAATTGGGTCAGTAATATCTGTATCGGAAATCCACCTACCCCAACCCGACCGAAAACTCTGTATTCGAGTAGATACACAAACTATTCAAATAGGCAAGTCACGAAGGAGAAATACTATTGCTAAATGCCTAAGCAATTCTTCAGCCAACACTAATAACCACACAGGCAGATAAGCAAATTAAAACAATTAGGTGCCATTAGGTACTAAGTTAGCAGAAACTTTAAAATGCAATCTAAACGCTGATGCTGATGAGGATACGGCCAAGTTAATACCCTCAAGTAACCCTGACAACAGGGAAAAATAAGGCTCTAGAAACTATTTTCATTTATGTATTTATTTATTTGTCAGTTGGTTGGGTTATGTAATCTCCGCACGCACCGTGGGGCTCAAACTCATGACCCCAAGATCAAGAGTGCTGTGTTCTTCCGACTGAGCCAGCCAGGTACGCCTGGAAAGTATTTTCTATAGCTCTTACTCTTCTATCCTCTGATCCAAGAATTCAAATGCTAGGAATGTATCCTAAGAAAATAATTCAACTCAAAGCTAGTTACGTGGAGAAAAATGCTCCCTGTAATAACAGTATTTCTTTTTTAATTTTATGTTGATTGTTGAGAGACAGAGAGAGAGAGAGACAGAGCTCGAGGAGGGGAGGGGGAGAGAAAGGGGGGGAGGCAGAGACTCCGAAGCACGTTCTAGGCTCTGAGCTGTCCGCACAGAGCCCGATGCAGGGCTCGAACCCGTGAACCGTGAGATCATGACCTGAGCCGAAACTGGAGACTTTACTGACGGAGCCACCCAGGGGCCCCAGCAACAACAGTATTTCTAATCCTGATAAATTGGAGGGGGTGGGGTGGGATCTAAATACAGGAAACTGGCAAATAAATTCTCACAAAGTGATGCAACAGTAATCAGTGATGATGCAGTTGGAAACAATTAGAACGTGAGTGAATGAGGTTCCCTTCACAGCCAAGTAAACAAAACGGTCTGCAGTCAAAAATATTTCCTGAGCGCCCCGTCCCCCCCCCCCCCAACCCAGCATGCCGTCCTCTGGTCTGGCTGCTGCGAATATTGTAGGGCGTGAATTGCAATCTTCTTATGTAACAGTGAGGCATACGTACAGAAAAGGGCTGGAAAAGAAGACAAGTGCATTATAGTCCTGGCACCTTTCGATTTTGTTCTGCATCACAGGGATGCAGTCTGTGAACAAGTAAAAATTCCGAGGGAAAGGGAAACAAACTTCCGTACCTCGAGACAGTGTCACGCGGTGGGACAGGCTGCACCCACGTACCCAAAGCAGAACCCCCAGCTTCGGGGCTTCGCGATCAGATCGAATTATCACAGCTATTTCTGGTCCGGCCTGAGGCTAGCAAGCGGCTCTCCCAGCGTCTCCCTAGCTTGAAATTCTGGGAGTAGGTCATCCTTTCCCAGAAGCCTCCTCCGTGGGCTCAGGAAGGAGGGAGAGGCACAAAGGGGAGGGAGAAGTGGCGGGGGACCCAGTCCTGGCGCGTGAGGGCGCCGTGGGCCACAGCGCGCAGACCCAGGCCCGCTGCAGAGCAGGGCACGGCCACCGCACACTGCCGGCCCCCGGCGCCCTCAGCCTGGGGATGCCATCCCTCGTGGCAGAGAAGGCAGGGCTGCCGAATCGGGCCACGGAGCTCAGACACCAGGGAGAAGCAGCCGCCGGTGGTAAGGGCCTCGGAAGCATCCCACCGTCTTCCTTCAGGAAGGACGCATAATTATGAGCCTCCGTGCGGGACAAGGGGACGGTCGCTCTGAACACACAGGATCCCACACCTCACGTGACCACCTATGTCGGGCCGGCCAGAGGGAGTGGGCCCCTCGGGAACCAACCGCACCGTCCCCGCTCAGAGCCACCAGGTGCGGCACTCGGGAGCGCGGACCCAGCGGCACCAGATCTAAAGAGCTTTCCGAAGAACTGCTGAAATGTACTACGTGAAATCCTCCAGTTCCCCAACGCGGGCAGCAAATTCGAATTCATTTCAAAACGCCTCGTGGGCCAAAGAAAACACATCTGTGGATCGTGCCCCGGTGCCTTTGGAGGCTCCCGAACCCACTCCAGGGCCGCAGACTCTGAGACCTGGGGTTTTAAATCACAGCAGCATCTTTGCAACTACACCACGTGCACATTGAAAATGCTTTTCTGTGGCCTTGAAGTAGAACAAGCCTTCCTGCGATCGTACTTACACTTCACTTCCTGGGCCTGGTTTAGCCAACCAAATTAGGCTAAAATTCTAATTCAGGGGCACCTGGGTGGCTCAGTCGGTGCAGCATCTGACTCCTGATTTCGGCTCAGGTCACGATCTCATAGTTCGTGGGATCGAGCCCCATGTCAGGCTCGGGGCTGAGAGCACCGAGCCTGCTTGGGATTCTCTTTCTCGCTCTCTCTGTCCCTCCTCCGCTGGCACGCGCCCTCTCTCTCTCTCTCTCTCTCTCTCTCAAAAATGAATAACAAATAAGCTTAAAAAATGCATAAAAATAAGTAAATAAAATTCTACGCCAACCTATAACCCAAAGGCCTTAACCACCCGGGAAGACGCAAGGGTCCTCTGACACAGGAGAGTGGTCCAGGCAGAGGGAACAGCCTACACAAAGGGCCTAGGCAGCGAGGACTTTGGAAAGTTCGGGAACCGGGAGGCTGAGGGACAGCCGCGGTAGGAGTTCAGGCACAGGCATCTGTATGCACAGGACGGGAGCAAAGGGGCAGGCGGGGGCAGGCCAAGGTGGTCACGTTCTGACCTCCTCCCCTCCCCCATCCCCCCCCCCCCCCCCCCCCCCCCCCGCCACACCGCCCAGGCTTTCCCGCCCTGCCCTGCGGCCCCAGCTGCAGAAGGAACTCGGAAGGAGATTGCTTTCCTGTGGCTGCTCAGCCACACCCCCACGGGGCTTTGCTCAAACTCTGATTTCCCCAACCGAGTCAGGACTTCTCCAGTAGGTGCACCTTGAGCAATCAGACGAGGCTCCCTGGGGGAGAATCCGGAACTTTCCGTAACTCGGCCCCCGGCCATCCACCTCAGGCAACTCCCTCTCTTTCAGTGTCCCCAAGAACTAGCAGACGTGCTGCTCTTACAAAAAGAGAAGGGCCTGTAAAGCCTTGCTCACTCGGCGTCCGTGACAGGCTGTCTCACAATCACGTCCATCCAGCTCGTCCCTCATCACGCGACGTCAGCAACTCAAGCCTTGGAGACTTACTCCCAAGCACATAGCTAGGAAGCGACAGCGCCCACAGTCCAACCGCAGGACCACTGCTCTTGACCACGAGGCTGGCCCCCTACAGCTCCCTCTGGGGGTACGCTTCTGGAAGTGGGGTCGCTGGGTCAGAGCTTCGCACGTTACTAAGGCTGACGACGGGTGCTGCCAAATCACCTTCCCCGAAGTCTGTTCTGTGGCCACACACACTCGGTGGGTTTTAGATCTGCACCCTCCTTCCACGTGTAAGGTCGAAACCCCAACGAGCCCCCAAATTCAGAACTCTGACTCATCTGTTTCACTCCGGGTTAAGTGCGGGGCAGCGTGCGAGGAAGGGTCGCCACACCAGGGAACTGGGACCCACGAGGCCAGCTGCGTCTCTGCAGCCAGATTGTCCCACAAGCCCCGGCCTCTGACGAAGGCGTCTGGTTTGAGTCCTTTGCCTGACGACTGACCCAAACAGAGAAAGCCAGCCTCCTGCCTCGGGATCCAGCTCCCATCAGACTCACACTGGGAAAGTCATTCATTGTTTTTCAATATTTTTTTTAATGTTTATCTGTTTTTGAGAGAGAGAGAGAGAGAGAGAGAGAGAGAGAGAGAGAGAGAGAGAGATCGAGCGAGCAGGGCAGGGGCAGAGAGAGAGGGACACGCAGAATCCGAAGCAGGCTCCACGCGCCGAGCCCTGGGCACAGAGCCCGACCTGGGGCTGGAACTCTCGAACCGTGAGATCGTGCCTTGCTTTGCCTAAGGGCTGCAGAGGGCCAGTGCAAAACAGGAAAACTGCACACCCCTGACGGATGCTGACTGCTTTACTGAAAGTCCTTGACCCTGAGACTCAAGTCCTAAGACTTTCAACCCCACCTGCTCTGTGTGAAACAGAGAGTCCAAACAGAGAGAAGGTGAGGGTCTTGGGTGAGAAGCGGAATATAAGGAACTCCCTCCTGCAGTCATCAGACTCACGTAAGCTCCAGGACTTAACCCGCTAATGATGGTTCACTCCCCAGACACGGGCATCCTATTGAATTCACACAGCCTTCTTCGCCTAGCATCAACTGGATGCCCTCTAGGCCTCTGTATTAAATTTTGTTAAGAAAATACAACCGAATAACCCAAGAAAAGTGTCCTTTCCTCCCCTGTGGATGTGGACACAGGGTGCCCTGAAGCGCCTGACTGCAGGAGCCAGAATGGGAGGGCAGGGTCAGTGTGACCGGCTAAGGAGGCCAGTGGCCCTTAGCCCCTCTGCACCGGGCCGGAAACGGGGCCAGGGCTCGGCCAGGAGTCGACCGTGGGTCCGACGGCCTCTTCGGACTTGGGCACCACGTTCTTTTCTGGAGCCACGTCTTAGCCGAATGCTGCCCGCCACCAGACGGGGACCCCCAATCCTTCCCACATGAGGCACAGCCCAAGGAGCTGAGCCAGGATGCTTTTAACCTGCAGCTGCAGTTCCCAAACTGGTGCCGGGGCACCCCGGGATACCTGAGCAAACTCACAGAGGTCCTGTGGGATCTTTCAGTATTTCGAGGAAAATACAGCAGTACTGGACATCTTCCAGAGACAAAGCAAACTACTGGCCCGAAGCAGTTCACAGCTTCACCGTGAGCTCCTGCTGGATTGCTTCCCGTGACCTCGTATCTTTGCGAAGCTGAATTTTCTGCAGTCTACCGCAATGAAAAGTATTGCGCAAAAGTCAACACGGGACAAGGAAAGAGAACGGCCACGTCCGACGAAGAATGAAATAAAAAATAGTTTTTCTCATGGTGTAGTATGCTAACCAGTGGTGCCCCCTAAGTGTTCACGTCCTCACCCCCAGAACCTACATACCCGTGACCTTACCTGGCAAGTTGGGGGCCCTGAGTAGGGGAGATGGTCCTGGATGACCCAGGGGGGCCCACGATAACCACAGGGGTCCTCAGAAGAGGGAGGCAGAGGGGTCAGAGTCAGGGAAGGAGCTGGAACAGTGGTCTTTTGCAGATGGAGGAGGGGCGTCGAGCCGAAGAATGCGGGCACCTCTAGAAGCTGGAAAACTCTAGAGACTTCCCTGGGGCCTCCAGAAGGAACCTGCCCTGCCCACACCTTGACATCGGCCCCATCAGACTGCCCCCAGAACTGTGGGACAGTAAATGTGTGAGGCTGTAAGCCACCGACTTCGTGTAACTCGTTCAAGGGGCCGTAGGAAACTAACACGGACAGCCAGAATGTTGTTAGGACCTGAGGACCCACTGGGGTGCCTGGTGTTTGTTCTAGCCTAGGAGCGTCAGGACAAAATGAGCGAGACACTAAAGCGCTGTGAGCGTGGGGACCTCGGGCCCCGGGCCCGTGCACCAGCCACGTGAGCCTCGAGCCTGACGTGGGCCTCACGTGGATCCCTACGAACCCGACGTTTCCAGCCCTCAGTCGGGCTTGTGGGGCTCATTGGTGCCCATTTCCCTCCATCACGAACACAGCATTACAGAGAGGTCTGGAAACAGAAGGGGGGATAAAGCCTCTTGAGGCCACGGCGCCCACAAAGCCCACGTCCGTGTCCGTGTACCCCTCTCTGGTTCTCCCATCGGTACCACAACCACACGAGGGAAATCTCGACGTTTGCTTTGCACCTAGCGCCTGGCCGTCCCTCTCCCGCCCGCAAACGAGCGGGTGACCTTGCCGAAGAGTCCCCTCTGGTCCACCGCACAGCGTTTATCTCAAGGTGGCCTCGCGGGAAGATCGCGGGGTTTGGCAGGAGCGAGGGGAGACAGACAAACCTCGGCTGAGGTTTCTGGTCTCCAGGGTGGTCTTGACACCGGTGAAGCAGACCAGCTATCAGATTACTGGCTCCCGGGTCGGTTCCCCTACGATGCGATATGATAACGGACGGTTTCCAGGAAGACTGTGCCTCCCTGAAGCCGCCCGAGCGGAGGACAGGGAGGAAGAAGAGAGAGCTAAACGCGGTCACCCTGTGGCGAATGGGCCTGCCGTGAGCACCATGGCTGACGGCGCGAACCCCCCTCACCTCTCCGCCCGGGAGATGCTTCCGGATCCTTCCTCGTGCACCCCGCCTGCCACAAACAATCGGCCTCAGGGCCAGGGCTCTCCCTGCGGCTCAGGCTGCGTTCGCTCAACACCGCGCGTGCTCCCCCACGCGCCCCAACCCCCGCGGTCCCGAGTCAGAGAAGGACCCAGCGGGCCGGCCCTTGCGCCCCTCCGCACGGCTCGGTCCTCCGGCGCCCCAGCCAGACCTCGGCCACCAGCCCAGGCCGGCAGAAAGCACGCTTCCTGTTGCTCAGAGCCTCTCACACACAAGACCACAACAAGGACTCTCGTGTGCCTCTCCAGGGGCCGAGCAGCCCCAGGGCTTCCGACAAGCGAATCCATTCATCGTCTTCGGGTGATCACCGACTTTGCCTCTGAACCAGGTAGAGAATTTTGGGCCTCTTGGCCGCGAGGCCAGAGTCATTTCAGGGAACGAATACATGTCAAGGAAGAAACGTCACCAATGTCCACGTAGATGTCGCTGCGTTTGGGCAGCTGTTCAGACGTAGATTTTCTCCTGGTCAGTGTGGACCCAGGGCAACTTACAGGCCCGTGGAATCAAGGGAACAATGACCTATGTTGGGCGAGGAGCTCAGTGGGGCTTCCCGGAGCGAAAGCAAAAAAGGGAACCGCGCTGGGCCATACAGTTCTTTTCGTTTTGACAGAGGCATCTGCAGGCTGACTTTTCCCAGACACCGGTTTTAAAAATAAAACTGTCAAGGAGGTCCTCACGTGAACAACGCTGACGACTGTAGCGAGATCTGTAAAAGGCCTGTAGGCGCTACAAGGCTCCGTAACAGAAGCAGAGACGTTGGAACGTGTATTTCTAAAGGACTCTCCATGAGATCATGACCTGAGCGAAAGTCAGAGGCTTAACGCGCTGAGCCACGCAGGCGCCCCGCTAAAGGACTCTCCAAAAGTCTGAAGGCGTACACTGAAGCAGCCGGGCACAGGTGTCCGTGTGCTTGGGGCACACGCCCCTGCAGGGCGAAGACAGGACGTTCCTGGCGACACAGGGAGGAAGCAGCACGAGCCTGGGGACGTTGTAACCAAGGTGTGCACGGGGGCCCCTTTCCCTCAAGGACCAGATGTGCCAACGGGCTTTGGGCAAGCACCAGACCACCAATCGCTCTGGCCGAATTCTCTCAGACGCCAACGTTCCGATTTTACAACCGGAAGAGGAGCCGGGTGCTGCCGCTCCCAGCGGGTAGAGGACCGTCCTCCCGCCGACTCCCTCCCTCGGACGCGGGCAGCAGCGGCCTCTCAGGTGGCCGCGGGGGCTCCGCTCGTGACGACGAGGACAGTGGCAGCTCCCGTTACGTCCCCGCAGCCGTGCGCGGTCCCACCTGGCTCCCACCCAGGACGGGGCGCTCACGGGCAACCCTCTCCGAGGGTGCGTCCGAGCCGGGCACCTGGCAAGAGCGCTCCGGCCCCTGCGTGTCCGGGCGACTGTCTCGTCGGCTGTGCCCCTTCACGGCCCGGGCTTGGTGACCTCAGGACCGCGCTCCCCCAGGGGGGCTCCCTGTGTGCCAGCAGCCTTGTCTGCTTTCCTCACTGTAGGGTCCTCGGGGCCAGGGCAGTTGTGGGGATCTCACAGGTCAGAGTTCAAAGGTGATCACAGGGCAGAGGCTGCATGTGCCCAGGCAGCTGGCCCACCCACCCGGCCCTGATCAGCCGCAAACACTTCCTCCAACGCCCTTGGCCTCCCTGAAGGGAGGAAGCAGCTGAAGGAAGACTCAGAAAAACGCCGCTGCCGTGTTTTGTTTTGTTTTTTTTAATTTTTTAATGCTTATTCTTGAGAGAGAGAGTGTGTGTGTGTATGAGCAGGGGAGGGGCACAGAGAGGGAAACACAGAATCGGAAGCAGGCTCCAGGCTCCGAGCTGTCAGCACAGAGCCCGACGCGGGGCTCGAACCCACGAACCGCGAGATCGTGACCCGAGCCGAAGTTGGACGCTCAATGGACTGAGCCACCCAGGCGCCCCTCGCTGCCCGTATTTTTACAGCTAAAAGGAGGAAACGCGGTAGGATCACTACTGACTTCTCAGTCAATAAAGTTAACGAGGCGCCTGGGTGGCTCAGTCGGTTGAGCGTCCGACTCTTGGTTTCAGCTCGGGTCATGATCCTACGGTTCGTGCATTCAAGCCCTGCATCAGGCTCTGCACCGACAGCACGGGATTCCCTCTCCCTCTCTCTCTGCCCCTCCCCTGTTCATGCTCTCTCTCTCTCAAATAAATACAACTTAAAAAAAATAAAAATTAAATACAAAGTTTACAAGCCCTGCCCCTGAGCCTTTCTGCTAGGCTGCACGGTGGGGGAGGCACCCACCCCCTTCCTGACCTCAGTGGGCTTCCAACATAACCCAGGAGGCGAAGAAAAACGCATTCCACCAGCCAACTGAGACGAGCAAACCTGTTTTCCGTGTTAGGTGCCCAGAGGAGTTCGCAGACCCAGTCTTTATGAAGTGCACACCTATTAGGGAAAAGAGGACAAGGATCTAACCGACTGTGTGGACGGGCAGGGGGCACGAGCACCACATCGGGCACGGGGGCCGGAGGACGCCCACAGGCAAGGACAGTCTCGGGAGGCCGGGTCAGTTTCTGCTACGTAGAGACGGGAGGACAAGCACCCCGGGAGAGCGAGCCTGTCGGCAGGGTCCTGACATTTCCCGTGGGGTGGACCGTGGAACGCAGCCAGCTGCCACTGCAACGTGACCCCGGGGGACACTTAGCGCCGCCTGGTCCAAATCTGAAACCGGAGGCTTCCGAGGCGCTCAAACCGAGGGGCCACGTGTCCAGAAGCGGCCTCCTTGGAGGTGGGCTTTTGTAATACGTCCCTGACCAGAAGAGCGCAGGGTGGAGGTCTGGGGAGGGGCAGGGGCGCCTGTGGCCATTCGGGATCCACATTCCAGATCTGGGATCCCAACCACACACCCTCCAGCCGTCCATCCCAACGCAGCCCCCAGCTCCCCTGGGCTAGGACGTACCCGGCACGCTACAGGTGACACTAGATGGCTGTAGCTCCCGAGAGAGCCCAGGCTAACAGTGGACTCGGGGATCATGAGGCAGGAGCACATGTGACACGCAGGACCGCTCCGAGGGCAGAGGAGGACAAAGCTGAGCGCTGGCTACGGGGGGTGTGTGTAGGAAAGGGGCACCGGCGGGTGTGGGGAAAGAGCGTGGGCTCAGCCCAAGGCCCCGCACAACGCACACGCTTAGGGGTTCTGATGGGGCTGAGAGCCCACGCCGGTCCAGGGAACCGAGACTGAGCGTGTGGCTGCCGAGCGACGGATCACAGCTCCCAGCCTCTCCAGGGGAAGCCTCCGCCATCTCTCGTCTCCCAAGAAGCGATGATGACAGGCGGGGTAGGTAAGACAAGGACAAATGTCAACCCCACTTCTGGAGGGGACGGCCGAACACGCTGTGAATGCATTAAGTGAGATGGCCGTGCCAGGGAACAGCGAGCGGTTACTAACGGCGTCGCTGTGGGAGCACCTCGAGGGGGAGGCGGTGAGGTCACGGTCTAAGCCGGCCTCATCACGGGCGCTGTTTGTGTTCCTTTCCTACTCGTAGATCCGGGGGTCACTGTGCTAAGTGTGCATCGGGGTTGACCTTCAGCGAGGTATTTGACAAATTCATCACAGCTTTGAGGGCGAAACGGACAGACGTGTCGGGGACGCTGTGTGATTAGGCAGATGTACAAAGGCTGTGTTTCTTTGCCCCGAAAGGCATGTTTTTTTGCATTTTAAGATCTCTGAAACTGGATGTCTCATCAGTGCCCTTAGGCAGGCTTATCATGATCCACTGTCATTGTCTGGAGACAAGAGTGGACCCGCTTTTATTTTTCAAAGTAACTAAAAAATAAGCTAAAAGAGTGCATAAATCGTAACTGTGTCCCTCACTGAATTCCCCCAAAGTGAACAGCCCCGTGTAACCACACCCCCCTCAGGGAGTGGAGCAAGGTCGGTCCTCCTCCTGCCCCTCCCTCGGTGCTCCCGTCCTCCCCAAAGGAGGATGATATTTTACAGAAACCCACGGACTTCAGAGGAACGGGTCTCTGCACGTAAAGGAGTTTCGGAAGTCCTTGAGCCAACATGCTCTGCTTCCGTCTCCCTCCTCGTAATGGACGAGAGTGATACGTGACGATAATCTACGTCGACGTAATTTTAAAGGCATGCGTTCGATAAGGACAGAATAGAAAGTCTAACCGATAAAAAGCATTGTGTGACAGTATAAATGGCAATATGTGACCTTTCCTCATTGTGCATAAAATAACGGTGACTCTTAAAACCGATGAGGTCTTGGGGCGCCTGGGTGGCGCAGTCGGTTAAGCGTCCGACTTCAGCCAGGTCACGATCTCGCAGTCCGTGAGTTCGAGCCCCGCGTCGGGCTCTGGGCTGATGGCTCGGAGCCTGGAGCCTGTTTCCGATTCTGTGTCTCCCTCTCTCTCTGCCCCTCCCCCGTTCGTGCTCTGTCTCTCTCTGTCCCAAAAATAAATAAACGTTGAAAAAAAAAAATTAAAAAAAAAACAAAAAAAAAAAACAAAAAAAAACGATGAGGTCTTAAACTCAACGACACGTGGTGGCTGGGCGTACCACCCAGACGGTGCACCTGGAAGATGGTCTACCACTCCAGTCCGGGCTCTAACCTACATCTTCATCAATTACTCAAGCTCGAAGGTAAATAACGTGGTGACGGAGAATGTGCAGAACCCAAAGCCAGCTACGACAGGGGACGACACAATCGGGACCCAAAAAGCTCTCGGCAGACCTCAGGGGTGGGCTGCATCTTAGGAGATGCCTCTCGATAATAAACCTGTTCGCTTCCTGCCCTTGAATGACTCACGAATTACTGGTGAGGGAGCCTGACATTTTGACAGAAACGTGCCCGATCCCAATCCCAAGAGGCACTGCATGCCGCAAGTCTACGTGTCTGACGCTAACAGCAATAAAAAAACCGTGTTGAAGACAGTGGCGGACCCAAAGCAGGAGTGGCGGTTTCGCCACACCCTGCTTCCACCGGTCAGGATGCTCTCGGAACGTCGCGTCCAATCCTACACCGCGAAAGGAATAATCAGCCCCTCTCAGGGCAGCAACGGCGAGTAAACACGTCCAAGAGCCCACGCGCATTGCTCTCTTCAATCACGGAGTCCAAAGCAACCCATGAGGATTCCTCGTGTGGGGAAAAAATAAACTGGCAAAGGCATTTTTAATTCAATAAATGCAAATGCTTGTGAAGTCTTTAAAAAAAAAAAAAAAGTAAGGAAAGAGAACAGCTGGAGGTCTGGACAGTGTCCAAAAAAATAAAGACGAAAACGAGAGCCCACCTGACGATCGTGTCACGTGAGCAGCAGTGGGAAAGTGGAGGAAACGTACCCGGGGAGTAAGTCACGTGTGGGGGACAGGACAGGGGTCTTCAAATTTGTGAGGAGTGGGCACCTGCCCGAGGGACCAGATTGTGTCTACGTGGCTCTGGAGGGAAGAAGAGAGTCTAATGGGGGAGGTCCACCAAAGCAGCAGTCTCCCCGGCCCGGCGGTGCCCCCAGCCTCCTTCCCAGGGCGGCCAGAAGCAGAGGGCAGACGTCCGCTCATCAGCAGGTTATCAGCAGGAGAGGCCCTTGGACCTCCAGGATTCGTGCCAGTGCCATTCCGAGATAACATTTTATGACGCTTAATGCGGGCCTTACCCCACTGCAGCTGTCATAAAGGTTACATCCAAAGATGACCCGTATTTTATGACCTCCGGGAAGAAAGAAACATCTAAAGTGCCCACAGTGAACAGGAAAAAGACATGAGGGACCATCTGCTGGTTCCCCAGTGCGGTGAGAGGGTGAGACAGCTTTAGTTCTCCACAAAGACCTCCCCATGAAACCGTGACTCGGCCGTGTCGAATTCGATCCACTGTGACGGGCCAGGCGCTGTGTTATGTGTGGGGAAGAGCCACGGAAGAGACAAATGTCCGGCCTCGTGGAGCTTGCAGAAGGATCCAGAACCGGTTCCGTTTCACCACACTGCCCCAAACAACCAAGTATCCAGGAGTTCCATTAGCCCCTCCACAGTCCAGGATGCTAAATCTCGCAGTTCTTCACGAGTGGCCCTGAGTCCCGACACCAAAGTCACCTCCCACGAGCATCCGGACGGACAGTTTGCACTTTGCTACCGTCTCACTGGTCCCAGGCACCTCCTGTGTGAACCGGTGAGCACTCTCATTTAAGGCGACAAGGAGGAGTTCGGTGACAGGTGTCTCCCGTGAAGTTTCACTACTGATTCACTGAGTTGGTTCCAATATAACCAAATGTCAGAATTTACTGCAAAGCACACCCCTCCCTTGGTGAGAAGCTGTGTTTCTTTAATAAAAGGACACGGCTGACAATTTGGGGACAGCTGGATTCAATCTGGATATAGCCGCACACGGCCTTCCATCGTTTTGGATAATCGGGCAACATAAATTTGTGCTGCTCCGACCCCCGGCACGGAGAGAGCCACGCTTAATCACTGGATCGGGACGGGCTCCCTAAGAGATCTGGGACTTGGCCCCTCTCCGAAGAAGCCGGGGGAGGGGAGGGATGAACTGAACAAACGCCCGCTGTCTTCGGGCTTGGGGCTTCGCTCCCGTTGGCCCAAAGAAGAAACACGCACGCTGGACATCTGTGTCTCCGGGAGAAAGGGCTCTAGGCAAATCCTCCTGGACGCGGTTCACCTGGCTGGCGGTCACGGCGCTCTGCAACGTGGAGAAATCTGGAATTGGTCAATGGGTTATGCGGCCGTGTGTTCTAGAGGTCATTCGTGGTCTTTTGAAATCCTCTGTAACGTTGAAACGTGTTTAACAATATTTTAAGAGTCTATTTAGTCTGTCCTAAGGAAAGAACCCAAAACGTGGCCAAGAAACCTACGCGCAGCGGGAGCTAACGCAGCAAAAGGAGCGACAACGTGACCGTAACCTAAATGCTCAGTGAGAAGAAAACTGTGCCAGTTCTGCTGCCTCACTGAAATGTCGCGGGCAGCGACAATGGCAGCGTGGCGTCGGGAAAACGCTTACGGTAAACGAAAATGACACGCAAAATGGAAAACCGAGACGTAAATCATTCTCTCTGGGACTACAACTCTGCAAAAATAACGCAGGACGATGCCACGGCTACCCCGTCCGCCCTACGCTGTTGCTGGTGACGTCTGACGAGCTAACAACGCAAAGACAAAAACAGAGACCCAAAAGCAAAACACAAGTCTGAGGCACAAGTGGTGAATGGTATTCGCGTCAGGCATCTGCAGAATGTTCGGTACACGAACCCACAGGGAGACGGAAACCCTCAGGACACATCGGCATCACAGACCCGGGAAAGAAGCCACATCAGAAGCTGTGCTCTACAGTTCACACCTGGTCTCTGTTTTCATCTGGGTCAACGTGTGCAGATGGAAATTCGGTGACACCGTCACGGGCATCAACGTCTCAGCAAAACAAGAGTTATTCTCGCAATAGAGGCTGCGCTTTATTTGAGCGAGCGAGCGAGCGAGAGAAAAGGAGACACAGGTTTACTCCATGGGATTGGCTTCCCTATCGAGACCAAATCCGATGGCACCGCACGAGGCCACACGCGCTGGTGACAGCCTGGGCACAGACACCCGATACCCTGGAGTACAGACTCTTTCCTCAGGCAGAAATCTCTCTCCGTGTGTACTTTTCCCAACAGCCCCGCGTGGACATGAAAGCTCCTTTGCTTCTGGTCAAACGAAACCGTTCCCTGCAACCCGGCAGGCTGAGCGGGGGCTGAGGAACCGCCTTGTCACTCCGTAAGGGCAGACACTTCCCAGACACCTCAGGATGGAAGGAGGAAATCTTGAGGGAGGGGGCCCCCTGCCTCCCTCATGGGACCCTGCAGGTCGGCTGGTTCTGTTAACATCTACCCACTCCTTCAACCTTTGTTTCCCTCTTTCTCCACACAAACCACAATTTTCCTGCACCGGATACACCCCGATTTCCTCACTCCTTGGTTTGATCCAGATTTCACTGTCGAATGCTTCTAGAACACACGTCTTCTGGCTTCCCCGTGGTCGCGAGATGAAGTGAGCACACCATGCCGTCTCACCCACCGAATGTGCCTCTGACACCCGGCCGGGCAGCATGAGCAGAGCGGCTCTCCGAGGTCTCTGCGAGGTCTCAGTGGCAGGTAGATGAGGGAAGCGCCAGCAAAGCAGGGGGGAGTCTGCCGGCTCCCCACGCCAGGACCCCTGCCTGGACGCGCCATAACCTGACGCCCAGCAGTGTGCGTCCGTGTAGACGGCAGAGCCCCAGGGGAAGCCATGCGGTCCCGCTTGAGGAGCAGGGAAGGGGCCCCTGGTTCTCAGACACAGTGAGCCAAATCCCAGGGTGTTCCTTGTATCATGCCTCTGTCTTCTTGGCTCTTTGCACCCGGCCCCCCAGCGACTCGGCAGGAGCGGTGACAACGGCGGCTGAGGGGTCCACAGTTGCCCAAAACGCTGGAGGCAGGAGCCTTCCTCTCCGTTGCAGGTGCCGTGCTCTCAAGTGGGTGAAAACCCACCGGATTTTTCTCTCTTGACCCTCCTCTCGCTTAGTCGCAGACACAAGCTAAGTTGCGGGGAGAGTGCAACAGAGCAGGAGAAGTAACACCCCCGCTTTCTGGCACAAGGACCAAGGGGAGGAGGGTCCTGGAACTGGAAAGTCCTGGGAACATCAGGAAGAGGGAGGAGTTCAAGGGAACCAGCCCATAAAGCTGCTGATGTGCTCCTGGGCTCACCCCAAGAGCCGCACACACCCAGACAGAATCCGCAACAGCACATCGTAGACTCTGGGCGCTGAGGTTCCGGAGAGACCGCTGCCAGAGACCGCTGGCCACGGGGTGGCACATGGGGGGCAAATCCGAACGGCACCACGAAGGCTTTGAAAACACAACTGATACTGAGGCCCATAAAAGCCGGTAGGGACTCAGAATCTGAGCACCTGGGCCAGAGTTTCATAATGTAGTATCTAAACAGTCAGGATGAACCCAAGAATGAGGAAAATCCTCAACTCACATGGGAAAAGGGAATCAACAGATGATGCCAAGGTCAAGGTGACACACTTACTGGAATTAGCTAAGACTTCAAAGCGGTTGTTATGAAAAGAAAAAGAAAAAAACTCCAAAAGTGAGGAGTTTGGGGAATGAGGGGAATGATAAAAAGTCTCAGCAAAGGAACAGACGATATAAAGAATCAAATGGAAATTTCAGAACTAAACAAAATACAGTAACTGAAAAATTAAAAACCACTGGCTGTGCTCAACAGCAGAATTAATAGGACAAAGGTAAAAATCAGTGACCACGAGAACCGATCGGTGAAAATGACCTAATGTGAACAACGATGAGAAAAAATGATTTTTTTTAATAAAATGAACAAAGCCTTGGGGACTTGTGGGACAATACTAAAAGGTCTAGCGTTTGTGTCATCAGAGTCCCAGGAGGAGAGGGGAAAGAAGGCAGTACAAGAAATCATTGGAGGGAACGACTGAAACTCCCCAAATTTGGCAAAGGACACAAGCCATCAGACTTCGGCAGCAATGTTAACACAGAAGAAATCCACAGCCACGTGCATCACGATATACATCCTGAAGACGAATGACAAAGGACACATTGTGAAAGCAGCCAGAGAAAAGCAACACGTTACTCAACGGGGAATAAGGATTTGGTGAGTGTAGATTTCTCAACAGAAACTGGGGCAGCCAGGAGGGAGGGAAGCGTCAGTTTTTAGGTGCTGAATGAAAAGAGCTGCCAGGGTAGAATTCTATATCCAGCAAAAAAAAAAAAATGCTTCTGGAATAAAGGCGAAGCGCAAACCGTCTCGAGAGAGTTTGCTGCCAGCAGACCTGCTCTTCAGGAAGTTATAAAGAAACTTCTTTAGACAGAAGGGACCTAACACCAGAAGGATGTGGGCCATCAGGAGTGGAGCAAGTGAAAAAAAAAAAAAAAAAAAGGGAGGAAATCTGAGTAAATACAGGAGATTATTCTCCTCCTCTTGAGTTCTTTGAAATACGTTGGACAGTTGAAAGCAAAAATCGTAAGATTGGCTGATGAGGTTTTCAGTGTAAATGGACGTAACATGTAGGACAACTACAACATGAAGGGAGAGAATAAAGACCCCTACCTCGTGGTGAGGTTTCCGCTTCCCCCCTGAAGTGGTCAGATATTGATTCTAAATAAACACGAGAAATCAGGTGTGCATACTGTAATCCCCAGAGAAAACACTGAAAAACTCAAAGCAAGCAAACAAACAGCTATAGTTCACCTTTGAGCAGTTCGGTGTGAATAGCACGGGTTCACTCACGCACAGGTTTTTTCCAATCAGCACAGGACAGTATTGTAATATTTTCTTTTCTTTGTGATTTTCTTAATAGCGTTTTCTTTTTTGTAGCTTACTACGTCGTGAGAATACAATATATAATAGATATATAAACTTTGTATTAATCAACTGTTTATGTTGTCAGTAAGGCTTCGGGTCAACAGTAGGTTATTAGTAGTTCAGTTTTGGGGGAGTCAAAAGTTATATATGAGTTTTTGTGCAGGGGGTTGGTACCCCCACTCCCCATGTTGTTAAAGGGTCAACTGTATAAAGTTAAAAAACTCAATAGATAAAATGGGATGTTAAAACATTCAAATAATCCTGGAGAACACAGGAAAAGGGACACAGAGGAGAGAAAACTACATGGAACAATGAGAAAACAACAATAGAATGGGAGACCTAAATCCAAGCTTATTAATAATCAGGTCAGGTATAAATTGTGCACACACACACCAATTAAATAACAGAGACGATCAGAATGGATAAAAAGACATGACCTAGCTACATGTTACCTACAAGAAATTCACTTCAAATATAATCATATTAGATTAACAATAGAAGGAGACAAAAGAAATATGCAAACGCTAATCAAAAGAAAGCTAGAAAGGCTGTATTAGTAACAAAGTCTAGGCTAGAGCTAGGAGAATTGCCAGGAATAAAAGGGAACATTACATAATGCTAAAAGCGTCAAGGCGTCAAAAGATGCAACAATCCTAAATATGCAGGCACTTAACAACAGAGTTTCAAAATATATGAAACAAAAATGGACAAAACTGAAAGGAGAAAGAGACAAACCCACAGTTGTAGCTGGAGACTTGAGGACTCCTCTCTGACTCGTCTATGGAAGCAGTAGACAGAAAATCAGCCGGGATACAGAGCAGTGGATCAATATCAACCACCTGGATCTCACTGACATTTATAGAACATTCCACCAAACAGCAACAGAATAAACATTCTTTCCAAGTGCACACAGCATATTCCCCAAGATAGTCCCCATCATGGCTTCTAAAACAAACCTTAGCAAATCTAAAACAACTAAATCACACAAAGCATGTTCTCTGACCATAACAGAATTAGACTAGAAATTAACAGAAGCACAGCAGGAAAATCTTCAAACATTCAGAAATGAAACGGCACACCTCTACACAATCCACTGGTCAAAAAGAAAGTCTCCAAGTACACGAGAAAGTGTACCAAACTAAATGAAAGTGAAAAACAACTAATTAGAGCCTATGAAATGTAGCTAAGCCAGTGCTAAAAAAAAAAAAAAAAAAAAAAGACATTTACAAATGAAATTCTCATGCTAGATAAGAAAGGTCTCCAATCAATAATTTATGTTTCTTTCTTAAAAACTAGAAAAGGAAGATCAAAATAACCCAAACTGGGTAGAAGAAAGGAAATAAAAAAGAGCAGAAATCAATGGGGTTAAAAAAGAGAAACAACAAACCAATAGAATCCAAAATGTCTTTTTGAAGACCATTCAACGTGATAACCCTCTAGCAAGACAGATCAAGGAAGAAAGATAGAAGACACAAATGGCCAAAATCAAGAATGAACGGGACAGACATCACTGGAGGCGTTGAAGACTTTACAAGGATGACAGGGGCACACACAAAGCCAAGAAGCTAGATGAGATGGTTAATTCCAATTCCTTAAAAATCACAAACTACCTAAACTCACCCAAGATGAAACAGACAACCTAAATAGTCCCATAACAATGAAAGAAATTGATAGACCCTTCCAAAAAAGGAAATCTCCAGGTCCAGATGGTTTCACTGGCAAATTCTACCAGGCATTTAAAGAAGCAGCCCCAGGGGCGCTTAGGAGGCTCAGTCCATTAAGCATCCGACTTTGGCTCAGGTCATGATCTCGTGGCTCATGAGTTCGAGGCCCGCATCGGGCTCTGTGCTGACAGCTCAGAGCTTATTCTAAAGCTTATTCTAAAATTTGTATGGATAAAGAAACAACACCAATTCTACACAGTCTCTTCTTGAAAATGCGTCAGGAGCTAACGTGTTCCAATTCATTTGAGGCCAGTATTCCTCCACCAAATCAAAGACAGTGCAGTACAAGAAAGCAAGCCAGTATCCTGCACGAACACAGAGGCAAACATCTTAAACGTTAACAAATCTACCACAGAAAAAGAATGATTATGACGAAGTAGAGTTTATCCTGGGAATACCATGCAAAAATCAAACAACGTGATCTGCTTCGTGGACAGGAAACACAGGATCAGATCAAGCAATGCGGAAGAACAGACCTGACAAGGTTCCATCCCCATTCGTGATCACTCCCATAAACATGGCAGAACACGGAAGCCTTATCTAGCGCAATGAGGCCAGGCAAAGGTATCAAAAGGCCTTGGGAAAAAATACTGGGACGGAGAAAACAATCCTTTTTATTCATAGATGACATACTGTTTAAGCAGAAAATTCCAAGGAATCTTTCTTTTAAAAAGCATTTATTTGTTTACATCATCTCTACACCCAACGTGGGGCCCAAACTCACGACCCCGAGATCAAGAGTCTCATGCTCCTTCGACTGAGCCCGCCAGGCGCCCTTTAAGGAATCTTTCTCTAAAAATCCCTAGGATAGGTGACTTTTGCAGGTTTGCAAGATAGAAAGACAACATAAAATTCAGTCATATTTTCACATATCAGTAATGAACATTCTGAAACTGAAGTTAAAAACAGGATAGCATTTACAATAACTCGAGGGGCGCCTGGGTGGCTCAGTCGGTTGAGCGTCCGACTTCGGCTCAGGTCACGATCTCGTGGTTCGTGGGCTCGAGGCCCGCGTCGGGCTCTGTGCTGATGGCTCGGAGCCCGGGGCCTGCTTTGGATTCTTTGTCCGCCCCGCCCCCTCTCTGCCTCTCTCATACTCTGTCTCTCTCTCCTTCAAAAATAAACATTAAAAATATTAAAATTTATATGGATAGACAAAGGAACTAGAAGAGCTAAGACAACTTTGAAAGAGTCAAGTTGGAAGAATCATACTCTCTGACTTAAGACTTACTATGATAGGTGTGGTAGTCAAGACAGTGTAATGTCAGTGGGTGATAAACACACAGATCAATGAAACGGGACAGTGTCTAGAAACGGCCCCATACGAGTACAGCTGATTTGCTTTTGACAAAAGCAACTCAATGGTGCAGCGATAGTCATTTCAGCAACTGGAGTTCAAACAACTGGGCACCCATGGGCAGACAGAAACAGATAGATGATAGACACATAGATAGATAAATACAGAGACATAGACAGAGATAGACAACAGATAGATGACAGAGAGAAGGAGAAGGATATATGACGGGGCGAAGAGTTCTTAGCCGTTCTTAGCCGTAACATCGACAGCACCATCCGTCAAAGGGACAGTTGGCAAACTTGACTTCATGACGATGAAAAGATCTTGCTGTGTGAAAATTGCTGTTCAAACAACGAAAAGGCGAGTTACAGACCGGGAGAAAATACCTGCGGGTTGCACGGCCAACGATGGACTTGCGGCCGGGATGTGGACAGAACCTCCAAACATCCCAGTGAGAAGCAGCGGCCGACTCAGTGGCACGGGGCAGGGGGCCAGACACGGTGCGAAGACCACACGGAGGGGGAGTCGGCACGTGAAAAGGCCAACGTTTCAGCCGACGGGGAAAGGCGGGGTGCAACCGTGACAAGCTAACATCTGTTAAAATGGCTAAAACAGACGATCCTGAGAGCCCCAAGTGTTGACGACGCCGAATAACTGGAACTCCACGTGTTGCCGGTGGGGATGCCAAACGGTTTGGCGGCTGCTGTGTGTTTTCTTAATAAACTTTTAGAGGGTTGAATGGTTTTAGATTTACGGAAAAGTCACAAAGATAGTGCCGAATTCCCACACAGCCCACATCAAGTTTCCCCCACCGCTAGCACCGTAGTTCAATGAGGTGCATTTGTCACTGTTCATGAGCCCGTACCGGTCCGTTCTGATTAACCAATGTCCCTGTTTTATTCCTATTTCCTCGGCTCTTCCCTAAAGTCCTTTTTCTGTTCCAGGATCCTGTGTTAGTCACCCCATCTCCCGAGACTCCTCTCGGCTCTGACAGGTTCTCACACCTCCCTTGGCTTTGAAGACCTGGACGGTTCTGAGGAGTGTGTGTTGGGTATTTCCTAGAATGTTCCTCAATTGGGATGTGTCTGCCATTTTTCTCGTGGCTACACTGGGGTTACAGGTTTTGGGGAGAGGACAAGAGGTAAAGGGCCACTGTCATCAGGTCATATCAAAGGCATACGCCATCGAAAGGACTTTGTGCTGCGGACCTTGATCACCTGGCTTGGGCAGCCCCTACTTAAGGAGTGGGTAGTTACACTCTACCTCCTTCAGGGCAGAGGACCCACACACATTATTTGGAGTTCTGCATAGGAGATTCAGGTCGCTTCTTATAAAGTTAAACATCTATGTGCCACACGACCCATCAACGCCACTCCTAGGGTGTATGCAGTGAGAGCTTAGGTGACACAAAAATCTGTATGCAAATGTTTCCAGCAACTCTGTTGGTAATTGTCAAAGACTGCCACAACCCAGCGTCCATCAGCAGGTGGGCGGATAAACGAAGTATGGTTGCTTCTACAAGGATCTACCCCTCGGCGATAAAATCCCACTGCACGTAACGCCTTGGGTGAACCCCAGGTGCATTTCGCGGAGGGAAAGAAGCCATTCTCCGAAGTTCACCTATGGTATGATTCCAGTTATAAGACGTGCTCCCAAACAGGGGCTTCGTTGGTTGCCAGGAGTTAGGGATGGAGTGGGTGTGCCCCTTGGGAGAACCCAAGGAGGTTTGGGGGGGAGGGACGGAGAAAACGTTTTGTTACCTAATTGAACGCGGTAGCCGTTACACAAATCTACGCATTTTACAACTTACAGAAATGTACTCCAAAAACAAAAGGTGAATTTTACCACGTGTTAATGAAAAGGAAAAATAAAAGAGGTGGAAACAGCCAGCTGAGTTGCCAGAACGTAGTAGGGGCTAAGTAAATGTTAGTTCCGTTTTCTTATAAAAAAAAGTTGGGCCCGAGAGACCCAAGCCTTCCGCTGCTTGGCTGGCGCTCGCCCATCGTCCAGCCTGCGGTGGGTCCCAGAATCCTCGGTTTCTCTGCCCACACTTCTCCCAGGCATCTGTTAAGGACTACACACCCTTCCTGACACGCAGGTTCTGACCCCGGGTCCCTGGGGCAACTGAGTCAGCCACCTCAATCTCTACCAACAGCCAACCCTAAAAGATGGCACCCGTCTGCAGGTAGGCTGTCTGTCCTCTGCAGTTTTTGCACCAATACTCTCTCCCTTGGGGAGGGAACGGTCTGTCTTGCGTTGTGAGGAAAGCAAAAAACAACTGAGGATCCCGTACGCAGAGAGCGGCTAGAGATGATTAAGGCAGGGGAGAAGGGCCTCCAGTGGGTAAACTCTCCAATTCTTGGGAGACAGGGTTGAGCATCAGATACGTGGGAAAGGAGCCAGAAAGGGGGGGGATCTACAATGCCAGAGTCCCTGCTTTTCCTCTGATTTTTTTCACGCTTCGTCTAAATGGAGGAAGCACTCGCGCATGTAGAAAGTACTCCATGTGAAGTCAGCTTTGTTTTAAAACTAAACAGGCAAGAAAGACACTATTAGGAGAGTAGCCACATGTAGCAGGCATGACCGCACGGTGGAAAGAGGCACAGGGCAAGAAAGATTTAATGAGGAAACCCACAGACATGACTCCTGCCAGATTCTCTACATAAAGCGCAAACAGCCTGAGACCAAAGTGAAGTTAAAAGCGACTCCCTGCGTCGGAGAAGCTAGAACACAGCAGTACCGAGCGGAGGGGTCCGGCTCGCGTCCCGAGGGCTGCCCGGCACCTGCCAACACTTCCTTCTGGACCCTTCCCTAAGTGGGTACCCCTGGAGGACGTGCCTCACCTGTCAGGGGTGCAGCCGTGCGCCCGACATGAGTACAAAGAGCCCAAGCCAGACGGAAGGATCAAGGTCAGTCATGCAGAGGCTCCACAGAACCGTGAGCTGACTGCTGGTCTGAGAAGGTGACAATTGTCCATGCAGCATAAAGAGGCTGGAGCACAGGCCCACACACACAGGGCAGAACCCGGTCACCTCGTCTGAGGGGACAGTGACTGAGGATCGCGGAATCCTTGAGGTGGAACCCAAGGTCGGGAACTCCCTCCGCTGCGGTCTTAAAACAAGGTCACGGGCCTCTGCCCAAGCATCACACATAAGGGCTCTTTCTCTCCCCAAAGAACCGTGCTCATCAACACCCCTGCCCAGCTCCGGACCAGCCGTGGGGCAGTTCTGTCCTCCTCTCCTCGCACTGTCACGCCAGACCCATCCAGAAGTGCACCTGTTAGAGACCATCTACCTGAGTAGAGACGGAGAATTCCTTTCTTCGTGACCTTGTAGCAGTGGTAGGAGACAGACTGCTTCCAGAGCGGCGGGTAAAGTTGGGGTCTCACCCTTCGGCATCGCAACAAAGTCAACGCAGTCAAAGCCGCCCGTTCGGGGCGACGAGGGAGAGGCCTGGTTTCTGAGTCACTGTCCCGAAAGCCTGTGACTTGCCCCGGGTGATACAGGAGACAACCACCCCGCCTCCCTGGGGGCCCACAGTCCTGGTGTGCACCGTGACACGGGGTCGCCGCCTTCCTTCAAACCCACGTCAGCATCCGGCCCTTTTCGTACGACCAGACAAAGGCACTGAGCCGCAGAGAACCCGCCAAGCGAGCAGGAGGAAAAAAGACAAGCCTTCTGTAACCAGGGCCTCCTTCCTTCTGCACCGCTGGGGTTTTAAGGAAACAGAGATGAAAAACTTGCATACCTTCCTAAAGACACAAAGGTCCACTTTTGGGCAACTAGACGGACGTCCAGCAGCTCTTGGCAGACCTAACCAAGCAGACAGAAGAGAGCGTGGCCTGCGAGCCACGAAGGGCAGCGCCCGCGTCCTCGGAGGCAATGTGGCTGTGGGGTCAGGGGTCACACTCTCCTTGCTCGGCCACAGCCTGACCGAAACGTCTGCCAGTCATCAGCCGGTCCCTCCACCTCAGGGCCTGGGCCAGGGACAGTCACACAGCAAGGCTCAGGGGAAGCCAGCGATGGCGGTCCCGGTTCCCCTGCCGGGACCGTGGATGAGCCAGGACCGTTTCCGGACCGCCACCGCCTCCACGGCCTGCTTTGTTCGTTTTCTTTCCCGGAGTGATCTGCCCCACTTCCGAACTGCTGTTCCTTTACTGAGCAAATAAGAATATCTTCCTAAAATCCCATTCCAGACTCTCAGTGTCAACCTGAGAGATCAAGTATGCTTTTTTTGGACTCAGAATCCCCGAAAACATGACACGGAGGAAGGTGTCATTTCAGCGAGTGCCTCTGGCCAGACCGTCCCTGCTGGGTTGTTCCAATGATCAAGAGAGAGACAGAGAGACAGAAGGACAAACAGAGGGGGAGAGAGGGACAGGGAGACACATACACGAGGACATTCCATGCTGGATCTAATGACAGAGCGTCATTGATTCTGCAAAGTCTGAGATGTGAAACGAGAGGTCTTGCTTTCAAACATTTTAAAGGTTTTTTTATAGCACCCATTAGAGAAGCTATACTGAATCACATTTTTCGAAAATTTCTTCCTCTTACAAAGTTCGTATTTGAATAAAAGGATGGTATTTTCGGGGCGCCTGGGTGGCACAATCGGTTAGGTGTCCAACTTCAGCCAGGTCACGATCTCGCGGTCCGTGAGTTCGAGCCCCGCGTCAGGCTCTGGGCTGATGGCTCGGAGCCTGGAGCCTGTTTCCGATTCTGTGTCTTCCTCTCTCTCTGCCCCTCCCCTGTTCATGCTCTGTCTCTCTCTGTCCCAAAAATAAATAAACGCTGAAAAAAAAAAAAAAAAGGATGGTATTTTCAGGGGCGCCCGGGGGGGGGTTCAGTCTGTTGAGCATCTGACTCTTGATTTCAGCTCAGGTCATGATCCCGGGGTCGTGGGATCAAGCCCTGCATCAGGCTCTGTGCTGAGTGTGGAGCCTGCTTGAGATTCTCTCTCTCTTTCTCTCTCGCTCGCTCGCTCGCTCTCCCTCTGCCTCTCTTCCCAGCTCGTGCACACTCTAAAAACGGTTTTTATTAAAAAAAGAAAAAAAGGATGGCATTTTCAGACACCTCCAAAGTTACCACTCTTCCCTCTCCCGTGCACACGTGGACATCCCGCCACACCTGAGTGCCACTGTGGTTCCGTGTCCCGTGCTCCCTAGAAGGTCAAAGCCACGCTTCCTGCTGCTGCTTTAATGTGATCGCGTGAGAAAGCCAAGCTGGTTTGGGCTGTTCTTTGCCATAATGCTAAATATTACCATTATGTAATGCTTTTTGATAATTAAATGACAATTACAACTAACATTCATCGTGTGTGCGCTACCCACTGGGCGCTGAGCTAACGCTCTCTGCGATAACCTGACCTAACGCTCCCGTAACACGTGGGCTAGGTCTGTTAGTATTCCTGGTTTTTTTTTGGTTTTAGAAACTTCAAGGCTTAGGAAGGTGAAACAGCTGTCTAAAGCCACAGAGCCAAAACGAAAGAGGCTAGATAAACCCAAGCAGAGCCAGACTCCACAGCCTTGCTGTAATGCAAGCAGGGAAGTGGGCCAATGTGGGGTACAGATGAGGACCCTCCAGACATCCGCAGGACACCGGTGTGGATCAACCCCCTCTCACCCATCTCTACGGGAGAAGATGAGGCAGGCGACGTCGGATTTAGATATTTATTCCACAGCATTTAAAGGGGTTGCCTAATTCCTATTTCAGGAGAGATCAGCAAACCAGGAAGGTTCAGCCCTGTTCACCCACAAATGCTAGGTTTTCTGTGCCTACAGGAAAGAAAGCGAATGACTGAAAAATCCCAATACTAAAGGAGACGCTTAGAAAGCAGCGGGAACAGGGGCGCCTGGGTGGCTCAGTCGATTGGACGTCCGACTTCAGCTCAGGTCACGATCTCGCGGTCCGTGAGTTCGAGCCCCGCGTCGGGCTCTGGGCTGATGGCTCAGAGCCTGGAGCCTGTTTCTGATTCTGCGTCTCCCTCTCTCTCTGCCCCTCCCCCGTTCATGCTCTGTCTCTCTCTGTCCCCAAAATAAATAAACGTTAAAAAAAAAAAAATTAAAGAAAGCAGCGGGAACAAAAGAGTTATGCCCTAAATAAGTCTAGACCTTGTTTTGCTCAAATAAAATTCCATGATGTGAGGGGCGCCTGGGTGGCTCAGTCGGTCGAGTGGCCGACTTTGGCTCAGGTCGTGATCTCGCGGTTCATGGGTTCGAGCCCTGTGTTGGGCTCCGTGCCGACAGCTCGGAGCCTAGAGCCTGCTTCGGATTCTGGGTCTCCCTCTCTCTCTGCCCCAACCCACTCGCATTCCGTCTCTGTCTCTCTCAAAAATAAATAAACATTAAAAAAAATTTTTTTTTAATTCCACGATGTGAGAGGGTCGGATGAAACTTTAGACTTCCTCGAGCTGGTGGGAGGATGGCAGACAGACAAGAAAGGGACAGGGAGGGAAGGTCAGGCAAAACACGTAAGGGTCTAATAGAAGCCTGCTGGTCAGACAAGGGAACGTACCCCCAGCAGAGAACACAGCACCAAGCAGCAGGCGATGCCCCTCACACACACAGCTAATTAGACAAATTCAGATCTCGCTGGAGACGCGGGTAGGGTAACAAACATCGCCAACTCTGGTACAACTTCGGCTTGTATTTGCAGGTACGGGTAGTTGACTCTTAAACCACATGGCGGGGGAGGTGGGGGCAAGTGCCGACCCCTCACGCGGTTGCAAATCTGCGTATAACTTCTGACTCCCCAAAAACTTAACGACTCATAACCTACTGTTGACCAGAAGCCTTACTGATGGCGTAAACAGTCTACTAACATGTGTTTTATATGTTATGTGGATCATATATACTCCTTTTTTTAACTTTTTTAACGTTTATTTATTACTGAGAGACAGAGAGAGACAGAGCATGAGCATGGGAGGGGCAGAGAGAGAGGGAGACACAGATTCCGAAGCAGGCTCCAGGCTCCGAGCCGTCAGCCCAGAGCCCGACGCGGGGCTCGAACTCACAGACCATGGGATCATGCCCTGAGTTGAAGTCGGACGCTTAGCCGACTGAGCTACCCAGACGCCCCAGTGGATCATATATACTGTTCTTACAATAAAGTTAGCTAGATAAAAGAAAACACTATGTAAAAAATCATAAAGAAGAAAAAATACAATTATGGTACTGTACTGTATTTGTTTAAAAATATATATATATATACACATAGATATATATCTGCATATATGTAACCAGTTCAGTTCAAACCCATTGAACCTGTTGTTCAAGAGTCAACGTATTCCCCAAAACCTGAAAATTGAAATGTATATAGTTCATCACTTTTCTACCCCCAATAATAAGGGAGCTGAATTCTCTTATTTGGGGGGAGGGGACTTAATGTATCACGAGAATTAAAATGCATATAATTCTGTGCTCCAATCCTGCTTTGGAGTCTAAATGAGTATTTTTTCAAAGCGTAGCTGGCACATGTTTACGCGCATGTAACTGAAAAGAAATCAGTTTCTGCCGCGGCTTTGCTCAGAACGTATCCAAACAGCTTTCAGGGGGCGCTTCGAGCGTATTGATCCACGGTTCTCGAGACACAGGGTTTTCCAGATGTCTGCTCTGCAGAATGCTAGCTCCCGATTTCAAAGGGAAGCTGATTTTCTTTCCTTTCAAGTGCTCTCGCCGAGGGCAATTTTGTTGCGTCTACACTTGTAGGAAAAGAACCAATAAGCAAGGGCAGGTTGAACCTGAGAGAGAGAAGGGAACAAAAAGAGGGGGTCTGCACAGAATCTGTCGCGTCTGCAGAGGCTCATACCCTTCCTGACGTTATCAGAGGCGACACAGACGCGCCGACCTACAGCAGGCCTTGACGGCAGGGCCATCGGCGCTCGGGCGGGTCACTCCTCGCCGCGGGGGCTGTCCTGTATGTGTGCTGCAAGGTGTCTGCAGCATCTCTGGCCTCTACCCCCGGATGCCAGACGCACCCCACGGGTGTGCCGGTGAAAAATGTCTCTAGATGTTTCCCCAGTTGAAATCTCTGATCTATATCAACTCCGAGCACCAAACATCGCCAAAGAATCTCAATCGGGTGAAACCCCCCCCTAGTGAAAAGCTTTGCTCTTTGGTTATCATGGTACCCCACCCCTCCGCCAAACAAATCCAATAAAAAGTGATCACAGGAGACCTTGGACAGACAATACATAAGTCTCTGTGCGAACAGTTAATATTTTTGGTCACAGGAAACCTTGGGCATCGAGTTCCTCTGATTAAAACTGGCGCCGGGGGCGCCAGAGTGGCTCAGTCGGTTGAGCGTCTGACTTCAGCTCAGGTCACGATCTCATGGTCTGTGAGTTCGAGCCCCGCGTCGGGCTCTGTGCCGACGGCTCGGAGCCTGGAGCCTGCTTCGGGTTCTGTGTCTCCCTCTCTCTCCACCCCACCCGTGCTTGTGCTCTCTCTGTCTTTCAAAAAATGAATAAACATAAAAAAAAAAAAAACTGGCTCCAAATGCACTGGTTACATGACTGGCTCTGAACGGTAAGGTGAGGGTCTCACGCATCCTGTCACAGGCTTGCTCAATCATTCAACAAATATCATTGCGCATGTGCCATGGGCTAGGCATTGTTTCAGATGAACTAGACAAACAGTAGCCTAGCCCTCAGGGAGCTTGTGTTCTAGGCAGAGAACAAAGAGATTAAAGATATCATTACAGCCCATCGTAAGTGCTGTGAATAACATAGAGCATAGCACCGTCTAACATAGTAGCCGCTCGCTACACGTGGCTAGTAAGCCCATGAAACTGTGGCTCACTGAGCTGTGCTGACCACACCAGATTTCAGACTTAGTGTGAAATGAGAATCTAAGATGTCTCGCTAATAATTTTTATACTGATTAGGTATGGAAGGGATATTTTGGATACGGTGGGTTGAACAGAATCGATTATAAAAATTAAGTGAGGCTGTTTTCTTTGTTTAGTGCGGCTGCTAGCAACTTAATATAATACACGCGGCTCACCCTGTATTTCTATTGGGCAGCGCTGGGCCAGGGAAACCAGATGGAGGTGGGCAGCTCCTTCGGCCTGAGGGGCCAGGGAGGGTCATCCTACCATCTGGAGGACCAGCATCCCAGCCCGAGGAAATGGCTCTGCAGTGGCCGTGAACTTGGCCCATTAAAGCAGGAGTGAGGCAGTGTGGCTCAGCGGGGGAGACCCAGGGAGGGAGGGAAGGAGCTGAGGCTACGGCACGGCTGCAAGCCAGGCACGAGGCAGGGGCTTGGAGGCCAAGCTAAGGGGCTGGGATTTCATCCCAGGAGCAGTGGGAGAGCACTGGAGGGTTTACCTCCAGGGAACATCACGATCTGATCTATGCTTTGCAAAGATGCTACATCCTGGTGGCTGCGTGGGGACAAGAGTTGCGTTCAAGCAACAGGAGAAGGGGTGGGAGGCACCGATCCCGTGGGACCCCTCGGCATCTGGCCACCCGGGGTCAGCTGGCAGGATTCCTTAGAAGAGGCGAGGACGTGACATCAGAGATGCTACTCTTCTCCCATAGGAGAGATAAGTCTGGTTAATCCTACTTACGCGGAAATTTCGATTATATGTAATACCTCTTTCCTCCGTAAGAGCAGATAAATGAGGTATTTTTGTATTATCCAAATGGAGCATTGGGATTCTCAGAGCGATCCCGCTGCTTAATGAAGTTCAGCTAATCTGCCCCCTCTCGGAGGAGGGAGGGTATGAGACTAGCTCGCCTCCGCTAACTGGTTTCCTACCTCCTCGTACCACCACAAATTGAGTTTTTAAAATTGGTTTGTTTGGTTTTTCTAGGTTTGTCGTTGTTTTGATCACATTTAACGCGTGTACTTCACTCCTGATATTTACTATTAACTCAAAATTGGGTTTTCTGTTCTCATGAGGCTTTCACCCCTTTTAACTGGGCCCTATTTTTGTATCTCGGCCACATGGGTTCGCCCCCAAATCCCCTCGCTCAACGGTGTCAGCAAACAGCAGCTCGCAGAGCTCATTTGCTCTGGTATTTTCCGTTTGCCGCCTGCTCCGCTGTTGCTAGGTTCTCGTCTCTTCCCCAGCTCGTTGGTCATTTTTGCCACCGGTGAGTCATTTGCTCTGAGTCATGCCTGGCTGTGATGCAAAGGCTAGGAAAATGCCTCCGAACGCACCTGCTTTGCGAAAGGACGTCACGGAGGAATATGGTGTTCTCCTAAGTGGACTCGGTGATTAAGAGAAAAACACCCCCCGCCCTCTCTCTCCCCTCCAGATGTGCCATTTCCTCCAGCACGTGCTGTAGATTATTCCTATGGTGGGACGGGTCTTGGTCATTCGTCTTGGGCGCCGAGAGGCCAGAGACCATTTCTGGAACGAGCCCAGAAAAGCCGAGGAGGAAAGCAGGTGCTCCCGACGTAGCGCACCTGCTCCGTGGAACAAGGCCAACCCCCACGTGCAGGCCACACGTGAACGCTCCCGTCCAGAGCTAGGAAGACACTGCTTTACCCGGGACTGCTACACCATACATGACACGAGGGACGGTGACAACCGTCCCCGACCAGAGGAAACCAGGGAGACAGAGGAACCTAACGTGGGGCCCGGACCGGACGCTGGGACAGAAAACACAAGCTGCCGGGATCTGCACGCCGACTCGGCCCTTGCGGGCGGCCTGATGGCAGGCCTCAGTTTTCTCATCTGTGCCGCTTGCCCCAGAAGCCCACGTTTCACATCACAGACACGTTTCTTCTGAGCACCTTCCTTCCACATATAAAACTCGTGGCAGAGGTGCCGTCATCAGCTCCTGACACATGGGACCGAATCAGCCCGTCAGGTGCCCACGAAAAGGGTTCTGGAAACACAGGAAGAAGGAATAGAAAGCGGGGACGAAAGCACAGCCCTCAGGGTGTGTGTGTGGGGGGGGAGGGTGGCAATCAGGGACATTACAGGGGACATCAGATCTGGAAGGAGACAGAGGAAACTGGTGGTGACGGGTGCCCCTGGGGAGGGGGTCGGGGAGGCAAAGGGAAGAGCCACTTTGCACCGGACATCTTTTTTTATCGTCTGAATTTTGTCCCATCTGCATGTATTACCTAGACCAAAAACTAATTAAATTAAATAAGGGAGAGGATATCTCCCCGAATAAGGTGAGACAGAGCCAGAAATAAAAAGGTCTCGAAAGGCAAAGGTGCAAATGGTTTCAGACATTTTGCCGGCAGCCTGCCCTGCCCTCACAGCCCCCCCCACCCCCACCCCCACCCCCGGCCCTCAAAATGAAAGAAGTTTCTCTGCGAATTCCTGGATGGCTCCTGCTCAGGACATCAGCAATACTTTTTCAGGCCATAATCTAAGACACTCAACACCAGAACTCGTGAAGCCTTATGGAAAAGACTTTGGATCGCTGGAAAAGCCCGACAAGGGGAAATGCAGGTTCTCCTAATGTTGCGGCATGCATCCAAGCCGGCCACGGGCGGTCTGGTGCTGGGGTGACAGGGCTCTGCTGCCCCCCACATTTCTCTGTGCCATCGTGACAAGGACAAGGGAGGAAATGGTCCCTCCAGGGCTCCTGCAGGGCCATCAGGCATCCCCCGTCCTACCCTGGGCTTGCACTGCTAGCAAGACCTGTCCCAGCAGGCAAGGGAGGGCTGGGGAGGCCACGGGCCTTGCAATCAGATGCAGGAGATTCACCTTGTCCTCATGACCTCGGGCAAGTCACACAATTGCTCAGACCCTCGGCCTCCTCACCTGGGACACGTGCAGATCACCTCTTAGCTTGCAAGTTGTGAGGACTCTGATGCTTTTTTTTTAATACTAAAAAAAAATTTTTTTATGTTTATTTATTTTTGAGACACAGAGAGAGACAGAGCATGAGCAGGGGAGGGGCAGAGAGAGAGAGAGGGAGACACAGAATCCGAAGCAGGCTCCAGGCTCTGCGCTGTCAGCACAGCGCCTGACGTGGGGCTTGAACCCAGAGACTGTGAGATCATGACCTGAGCCGAAGTCAGGGGAGGGGCAGAGAGAGAGGGAGACAGAATCCAAAGCAAGCTCCAGGCTCCGAGCCGTCAGCACAGAGCCTGATGCGGGGCTCGAACTCACGAACTGTGGGATCATGACCTGAGCTGAAGTCAGACGCTCAATTGACTGAGCCACCCAGGTGCCCCAGGACCATGATGCTTTATGTAAAAATATCCAAATCCATGCCATTATCCCTAAAAAGAACCCAGCGCCTCCTGCCAGTTTCTCCCTTTAAAATGTCACTGGCTCTTGAAGTGAGAAGGTGTTATGCATTGAATTGTGTCCCCTAAAAAGATATGCTGAAGTCCTAACCCCCAGAACCTGTGAACATGACCTTATTTGGAAACAGGGTCTTTGCAGATGTAATTAAATTAAGATAAAGTCATAATGGAATATGACCAATTTGATGGTATCCTTAGAAGAAACAGAAACACACACACACACACACACACACACACACACACACACACACACACAGCGAGAAGAACGCTCCAAGGTTAGACACACCAACGATTGCTGGGACCCACAAGAGGCTGAGAGGGAGGTACAAACAGATCCTCCCTCTGAACCCCCAAAAAGGAAGCAACCTTGTCAGCGCCTTGATTTTGGACTCCTAGTCTCTAAAACTGTGAGAGAATAAATATATTTTGTCTTAAGCCACCAAGCTTGTGGTGCTTTGTTACAGCAGCCCCAGGGCACTAGCATAAGTTATCTGGTTTTCCTAGCTATCTAATGCTTGAATTATCTTGCCCAATGGCTGGCTAGTTGGCCCGTGTCTGTCTCTAGCACAAGAAAACCAACTTGGTATCTACCAAGGCAGCAATCCCTCCCATCCTTGAAAAGATCTGTCACAAAAATCATTCATTCAACAAATTATCAATTGAACACCTACTATATGCCAGGCACAATTTGGGGCACTGTTGATACAGTGGTAAATGGGCAGCACGTAATAAAAGCATTCTCAAAGAAGGACATCTGTGATACTGTTATGAAAAAAAGAAAACACCATAAAGTAATAAAGTGGGTGGGCTGGGGACCAGGCAGAAACTATTTTAATTGTTAGGGAAGTTCTAAGGATGTGACATTAGAGCAGTTGACTTGAATGACAGGGAGGCAGCCATGGGGAAATCTGGCAGAAGGAACAGTGAGTGCAAAGGCCCTGAGGCAGTTAGAGTTTTTCTCATCCACCACCCGGAAGAGAAATGCGGTGGTTGTGAAACCCGAGGAGCTGACCCAGTAGTTTTCTTTATTTGACGCGGTATTTTATATGTGGCATCGTCTGGGTTATGGTGACTTTTATTTTATTTTATTGTTTTTTAAACAGGGCACAGCTGTTTTCATTAGGAAAGAACAAGCTTTAATCCCGCTTTCTAGATCTGGGCAGCGAGATCCGGAAAAGGACTTCAGGGTGGGTAGAGTGAGGCAGAGTGAGCTGGATGTGTGCAAGGCACAGGAAGAAGGTGGGACTTTTGTGAGTGGTAAGTGATGAAGCTGGAGACACAAGCAAGGTCAACTAGCACTCACATAGCCCCCCCCAAGTAGACCACAGTGAGAAGTTTGAATTTGCTCCCCAGAGTACTGGCAGGCCACTGGGGAGGGGTATGGTTCAATTCTGGCACGATAAAGGCCTTAAAACTAAAGTCTCTCTAACTTTAGACAGAGAGCTTGTGTCCTTTGGTTCTTGGGCCCCTATAAAACAAGTTTAATAAATGACAGCCCTAAACCTTCTGGGATCATGGCTCCCCAGGTTCTCAGGCTTACCCAGCCATAATTCATTCACCACTGTAGCAATTTCCAAGGAATATTCTTGATTTTTTTTTTCTATGCCCTTTATTAAATGTGATGTCCAGAAAAGAACACGATATCCTCAGCATGGAGTAGACTGGACCTCTATCACCTTTCTTCTTCAGATCTGTACATCTACTGTTGTGCCCTTCTAATTGTCATTCTGTTTTGTGCCACTGCCTGCTGAAACAGATCTCAGATAACCCCCCGCCCCCTCCCCAAAGTCCTTTTCCGGATCTCGCTGCCCAGATCTAGAAAGCGGGATTAAAGCTTGTTTTTTCCTAATGAGAACAGCTGTGCCCTGTTTAAAAAACAATAAAAAAAAAAAAAAGTCGCCATAAACCAGACGATGCCACGTATAAAACACCGCGTCAAATAAAGAAAACTACTGGGTCAGCTCCTCGGGTTTCACAACCACCGCATTTCTCTTCCGGGTGGCGGACGAGGAAAACGCTAAGGGCAAGTTTCCCTAGAATCGCCTTGCTTTCTTGCCCCACCCAGCTGAAGACACCTAGACTATTTGGAAACACCAAGCCATGGAGCAAGAGGTCCCTTGCGATCATACTTCCTACTAGATTTCTCTAAGACGGATAAACAAATCTGAGTAGATGCGGACCCTCAGGCTTGGGTGGGGATGTGGCGAAGGACACGGGAGCTAAGGTGACTCCGTGACTGAGACGGGCGGTGGGAGAGAAGGACGCGCGGCCAGCCCACGTGCCAAATCCGTCCCCCCACCACACCCCACTCCACAGGCCGATGGCAGGCTACTGCATCTGGCGTCCGATGGCTGGGTCTAACATTTCACTCTGCCCCCTTGTACCTAAGAGACTTTGGGCAGTCGCCTGGTCTCAGTTTCCTCATCTGTGACATGGGCACGAAACACCACCTATCATGCCAAGTTTATTGCGAAAATCAACCGAGATTTTGTGCCAGAGCCCTTTGTAAAGTACTCTGTCACATCAAAGTGAGGGGTTATCATCAGCAACAGGGTTTTACTCCTCCCTTTGCATGTTTTTCCCGCTGCTGGTTGAATTTTCATGACTTTGTTGTTGTTGGTTTTTTTTTTAGATCTTCCCAGGTTGCTTTTGATGTTTCTTTCAACCTGATTATTTTCTTTTTTGAGGAAGGAAGCGGGGGGGGGGGGGGGGGGGAGGGAGAGCATGTAGAATGAGTCATTCCATCCTAAACCTTTCATAGGGTTTGTCCTAAAAGGTGTCCTCTCTTGGGGTCCCCATAAATCAATTTACCTCTGAAGAACCAAAGTTAATTGTCATAGAGAGAATCACTCTTCTTCACTTTCTAGAATTCTGTAGCAAATTATTTAAGGTTTGCGATTTATTCACGTCACCGAGTGGTAGCTTTTGTCACTGCCCTTAGGTGTTACATTCTCAAATAATTCAGACTATCTGCACGTTAGCTGACGCAGGCCATACAAAAGACAAACACTGCAAAAACAAAACAACAACAAAAAAAACCCACGGGAACGTATCCCACAACCACGCAAGAGGCTAGAGACGATATGCTAATCACTAAGAGTGCTACATGTGAGTCCTAGCCCATCTTCAGTTCTTTTATGGAAAAAGAAAATCTCACGAGTCAACTTTTTCACTGTGAATTGATCTCAGAAGCCTTTCGCCCCCTGTCCACAGGCGTAAGCAGTCCTACTTCTGAACAAAACGGAAATAAAAACAGGTGACAGTGGAAGGGAGCGACTCTGAACAAAGCGAGCACATAAACTTCCACACAGAAACGTGTCAAAGACCTGGAGAAGCGCTCATGCACAACCAATCACAATCTTCCTTGTGTTTTTTTCTTTGCTTAATTCCACGGTTCTGTATCTTGGCTCCCCTGGCTCAGGTTCCGGGAGCGGGTGCCTCTCACCAAACGAATCAGAAACATTAGCGTTAGGTGACAGTGGCCTGGGGCGGGGGGGGGCAGCCTGGTCCCTGACAGCGGTCTGCGTGCCTCCAGCCCTGACTCACCTGTGCCAGCTCAGAGGCGAGCTCCTGCTCAGTCTGCAGGTCGGCACCCGTGCCCCACGCTGACCCACAGAGTTCCAGGAGCTGGCTGGCGCCCACCGCCGAGTCCTCCTCCCGAGTGCAATCCGGGGGCAACCTCGCGAAGCACAAACCCCCGGACGCGCGGGAAAACGCACCCGGCTCCAGGAAGACCACCTGCCGTCCCTTCCGGTCCCGGGGCTTCTGGTTCAGTCCACCCCGAACCAGTCCAGCTGTTGGAGCTCCTAGCGCTGCGCCTGGGCTGCCGTGCCCTCTGCAAACCTCTGTGCCTACTGACCCGCACCGGGGGACGGCGGAGCGCCGCGAAGGCACGCGCACAGTTGTCGCCCCCCCCCACCCCGTCCAGAGCCCCAGACCCTGTTCCCCCCCCCCCACCGTGCCTCCCCCGCCGGCCACCAGGGAGCAGAGACGCAGCCAACTCAAGACTGAACACACAGCACGACTTGGCAAATGCCTTTCCCCTCCTGGTTCCGGGCATCCCCCTCCCAGGAGTCTGGGGGCTCTTCTTCCCCCAGGACCCAGGGGCCGACTCCACCCCAAAGCCACCTGGCGACAACCATCTGCCACCGGGGGGGTGGGGACCCCTTGTCCATCCTCCCCCAGGCGCTGCACTGCCCCCCCACCCCGCGGGCTCCCGGCTCCCCTCCCACCCTCTCCCCCCGGCACGCGCGGACCCCGCAGAAGCTCCCGACCCCGGACCCCGCGTCATCCGGCCGCCCCCTCCTCCTCCCAAGCCCCTCACCCGCCGGCCCTCGGAGAGCCCCGCGCCGCCCGGACAGCTGACGCGTCTCCCCCTCGCAGGCGCTGGCGGGAGCCTCTCTCACCGCGGCGGGCGCCGGCCGACCGGTCGGACCGGGGAGCGAGCGGGCGCCTCCGGGCTCCGCGCTGCGGCCACTGCGCGGGCCTGCGAGCCGGGTCCTTCCGAGGCGACAGCCGCGGGAGCTGTCAGTCAGCCGGCCGTGCCCGCCCCCTCCCGGCGCCGTCTGCGCAGGCGCGAGAGCGGCCCCGCCCCCGCCCCGCGCGGGCGACCCGAGAGCGGGTCACGTGACGGGGAGGGGCGGATGCTGGCTGCTGGCGCCCGGCGCCCGGCCCCCGGGGCGGTCGGGGTCCCGACCCCGGCCCCGGATCTCTCGGGGCCGCGACTGTGCCTGGACCGGAGGCCTGGGCCCGACGTCCCCGGAAGCACGCTCGGAGTCCAACTGTGGATCCCGTTTTCTGGATCTGCTCAAAACTAGGGTTCCCCCCTGGGGACTGGCCGTTCCGCGAGCGCAGGAGAGGGGGATTTGGTGATTTGGGCGGGGTACCGGGAAGCCCTGGCAGGGAGCGGGGGGGGGGGGGGGGGGGCGGGAAATAAGGCCTGGCTCTGGTTGCTTCCGGGCCTGGATCGTCTCCACCTTTAAGACGAGGATGTCATTTGCCATTTCCTGCCCGCCCATGCCAGAGTTAGGGTGAAGTCTTGACGTTAATGAACACACTTTTCAAACAAGTCAGGCAACGGTGCATCGTACATACAAGGGCAATCTGAGGCCTGATTTATTTTTTCAAAGGGGTCATCTTAAAAGCTGATGGATCCCACTTCACTTGCACCAAAAGTTCTAGGCGAGTCTGCAATTTTTCGGCACAGTAAACAACTTTAGGCCCTTTGGTTTCTGCTGCTTCTACCCCTCTAAAATTAAAAAAAAAAAAAAAAGAAAAAGGTAAAAATAGGAGTGTCTTCTATGGAAGCTTTTTCAGTTCTGGAGGAGGAAGTACAGAAACAAACTGACACCCACTCCCGATAATACTGGGGTTATGTCAAACTTGGTTCCAGCACCAGCAAAATAGAGAATATGTTTCCAGAGAGAGGACTCACGTTCTCCAAACACATTTCCACGGCTACATCGCAGAGCTCTAATGCCCCTTCTGGTGGCTGCTTGTATGAAATAAAGCCCTGTCTGGGGGCACCTGAGTGCTCAGTGGGTTAAGCAGCCCACTCTTGATTTCGGGGCAGGTCTGGATCTCATGGTTCAGAAGGCAAGGAGGGCAGCAGCCCCTGACCTGACTCTGGTGTTAATGACTATTCAGTAAAGCTGGAAGATGGGAGCTCATTCAGGGTGATTCCATTTGGGGAACGTGTGACTTCTCCTCAAGAGATTCACATGAACCCTGTCTCTCCATGCCTCATAAAAGGTATTCTGATCTCGCCAGAAGGGTGGACAGAGGCAGATGCGTGGCCATTAAACAAAGATGGAGAGAAAGTAAGTTCTGCCAACCACAGGCCAGTGAACTAGATACGGGCGTGGGAAATATTCAGGACAGATTACTAACAAAAAACCATTTGACCCCTCAGAAGAGGAAGCACCGATGACCAAATTGTGCTGGGTTAACCATATTCCTGTTGTGAAACGCACGAACTGCTGAAGCAGGAAATCGGATAGAAATCGTGTATTTGGACCCGGAAGCTGTATGTATCCGGATTCTTTCAGTTGTAAGTGGCAGAACTCCATTCAAACTGGTTTTTCAAAAAAAAAAGGGACTACATCGGCTAACATAACTCACCTAAATTCTGGGGTTGGCCCAGCGAGATCCAGGGGCACCGATGATGTCATCAGAACTTGGTGTCACTCCTGCTATTTGACCACCTTCCTCGGAGCTGGCTTCGTTCTCGGATTAGGGGCTTTTACATAAAGTGGTCTCCAATAGCAACAGGCCTATGTTCTTTCAACTTAGCAACCTCAGGGGGGAAGGGCTCTGTCCTTCAGTATTTCCAGCAAAAGACCTAGGATTTGGTCTAAATGGGCCGACGTTCCTTGTGTGCTCAGCGCTTTGAACCAACCTCTGAGGCCAGGTTGTTGGGATGACGGGACTGGCCATACTTGGACACGAGTGAAGATAAGCTCCGCTCCACTTCTTGGGTGAAGAGGGTGGGGAGGGCGGGTCCCCACAGGCAAATGAGGAAGGAGACGGATTCTGGGCAGGTGGCGGAATGCAACCAGATATCCAGGACAAAGCATTTGCTGACATTATCTCGTGATATTGTGCAAAGGTGGGAGAAATAGTAAGTTTATTGGATGGCTGAATCAATATTCACAAACCACTTTGAGTAGAGGATGGTTCTGGAAACCAATTACACAGATAAACGAGGTGATATGACTTGGCATCCCTTCTGTTTTCCCTTGCCTGTCGTGTCTATTTCCACCTCCCCTTTGTAACATATTGCCACAAACGCTGTGGCTTTAAAAGGACATGGACTTAGTATCTTACAGCTCTGGAGGTCAGACCCTAAAATCGAGGTATCAGCAGGGCATCTTTCCTTCTGGAGGCACCAGGGGAGGAGGGCCTCCTCGCCTTTTCCAGCTTCTGGGGGCCTCGTGCATCCCCTGGCTGGGGGCGCCTTCCTCCATCTTCGAAGTCAGTCTCCTTCTCTGTCCTGATGTGCGTATGGAGCGCAGGCCGGTTGTCTCATGGGACACCTCTCAGTTTAGGTGTCTCCGACTGCCCCTTTGTCGTCAGGGAACACCGTACGGGCAGCAAGCAGCGGCACTGATGTGTGTCGTTGCATCAGGAGGTGCCTACGCCAGTCTGTCTCATCACTGCTGCTGCCGTTTGACCCATGGTTGGGACGGTGACATGTTTCCCTACTGTAAAGGTTCTCGTTTCCCCTTTGTAAATAATTAGTCATCTGTGGGAAAGATACTTTTAGGCTATTTAGATATCCTGTTTTCCTAATGAACTTTCACCCAGTGGTTTGGCATCCATTAATGATGATGCTACGCCGACCGCAAAGCGTGGAGGGTTCTGATTCCATGGCTCCACTGACATTTACGAGCTGACATTTTCCTGCCTCCATCATTGCCCTTCTCCAGTCTGTTCTGCACAGGGCAGGTGGAGTGACCTGTAAAAACCACAAATGTGGGGCGCCTGGGGGGCTCAGCCAGTAGAGCGTCTGACTTCGGCTCAGGTCGTGATCTCGCAGTTTGTGAGTTCCAGCCCCGCGGCCGGCTCTGTGCTGACAGCTGGGAGCCTGGAGCCTGCTTCGGATTGTGTCCCCTTCAACTCTCTGCCCCCTCCCCCACTCATGCTCTGTCTCTGTATCAAAAATAAATAAACGCTAAAAAATAAAAATTAAAAAAAGAAAACCCTACAAAGGTGACCGTCTCCTCCAGTGGCTTCCTACTGCCCTTCAGATGTGGCCAGAATCCTTCTGGTTGTTAGCACGACCTGGCCCTTCCAAGCTCTCCAGCCTGGTCTCCCCCAGTGCCCCTACCCCCCACCCCGTCCTCCCCACACTGGCCCCTTGCAGAGCTTCAGAGGATCGATGCTGCCCTCTACTGAGGCCTCCCACCTACCCTTTTGCCTGGAACCCTCTTCCTCCACCCCCAACACCCCCTTGCTTATCAAATACCCGTGTGTCCTTCGCATATCACAGCTGAAAGGAAACCACGTGCCCCCCCCTCCCCGGGGGGGGGGGCAGGCCAGCTTCCCAGGTGCACCCTTTTACCACATCATGTCCTTTGCCTTTATAGGAACACGCCTGTTTGTAACCGTGCACTTGTGTATTTGCTCAGTCTATGTGCTCTGTAACAGGCAGGGACTTTGCTTTTGCTCACTCGCGTGTCTGCAACACCTGACAAGGTGCCAAGCACGGAGTAGATCCTTAAATGCTTGTTGAATGAGCCAACAGGACAAAGAGAGGATGAGCAGGATGGGCGGGGCCTTGCTTCCAGGCGGGTTGGTGATTGGGCCCTGGCAGCAGGAGCAGGCAGGTGGCAGGGCTCCATGTAGCCCCGTCCTAGTGTGCGGCCTGCCCCCCCCCCCTTAGGGGAGCGTGGTACAGCCTAAGGAACAGCATCTTCACAGGCAGACAGAAGGAGGTCTGCAAGGTAGCTGTGCTGTCCCTGCTAGGCCATCACTTAACTCTGAGCCTCAGTTTCCCCGGCTGTGCAAAGAGATCACACCAACTTCGGAGGGCTGTGAGGCTGAGGTGAGTCTATGGGGAGGCCAGCAGGAAAGAGGACAGACCTGCGTCTGACTCCTGGCCCTCCCCCTCCTAGCTGTGTGACCCTGAGCCGCCACTTAACCTCGCTGAGCCTCTAGGAAAGGGGCCAGGCACGGTGTGCTCGCTCATTCGTTCAATGTAGATTTCTTGGTTGATGGGCGCTGGGAAGCACTAGCGGACAAGGGCAACAGAGCTCCCCGCCTCTCGTGAGGCTTGCTCTGCAGCCGGGGATGGACCGCACCGGAAGTGAACGACGTATGGCGTTAGCGGACACGTGACAAGGAGCGAAGCAGGGAGGGGGAAGTTTGAGATGGGGTTCCAGGGAGGAAGGTGCCACAGGATGAAGCCCTAAAGGGCATGAGAGAGCCATCGAGGCGACAGAGACCCGAGCCCAGAGTGTGGCACCCAGTAGGTCCTCCATACCCATCCACTGGCCGGGCATTCGCCTTCCCCACCGAGCGGGGGCCCCAGCAGGCTCCACCCACAGCCGGGGGCGAGGTGGCCCGAGCAGAGGAGCTCAGGACATACCACTCAGGGCTCTTGAGACTCCGGGGGCCTCGTCCAATACCCAACCGTTGTGGACGGTCAGCTTTCTAGCTTCCCTAATTCTGGCTGTTGCATTCGATACCACAGAACCCGCGGGAAAACATAAGGCAAAACCCAAACCCCCTTCCAGAACGAACCTCTGGTTTTCCACTGTACAACCTCCGGAAGTGCCCGCCTCTTTCTCTCTCTGCCGCTGTCTACTTGCGGAAGAGCTGGAGGAACACACAGCTGGCACTGGGACCAAGATACCGAGTTTTATTAGTAGCCCGGCACCCCCCCCTCGCGGGTAACCCTTGCCCCCCCCCACGTGTGCCCATACCAAAGACCAGTTTTGCCGGGAGTCCGAACCTTTTATTGATGGAACCACGCAGCACGTACCGTCTCAGGTCTTGCTTCTTTAACCCAACACGTGTTTGTGCGACTGGTCTCTATTTTGTACGGTAGTTCATTGTATGGGTACGCACCATTTATCCATTCTGTCGGTCACGGACATTTAGGTTGTGAACCGTCCAGCAGGTGTCTTCCGTTGAACACAGGTCCGTGCACGTGCGGCTTCGGCAGAGACTCCCAAGTGCCATAGGAGGGAGTTTAACGATTACCTGTTCCTCCCCCCCCCCCCCCCCCCCCAGCAGCGGATAGAGGCTCCGAGTTATTCCAGGTGCTCGCCAGGGCTCGGTGTTTTTTCATTCCAGCCATGTTGGTGGGTGTGTAAACATTTCCCTGTGGTTTCAGTCTGCGTTTCCCCGACGTCTAGTGAAAACAAGCACTTTTTCACGTTTTGGACAGTCTCTTCTGTGAGGTGCCTCCCCACCTGCTGGAGCGTGTTGACTCGTTCAATTATATTTTTGTGTCTCTAAAAATAAACACACGGCCAGAAAGTTAACAAGTCACAGGGGTGCCTGGGTGCTTCAGTAGGTTAAGTGTCCGACTCTTGATTCCGGCTCAGGTCACGATCCCACCCTGCGTGAGTTCGAGCCCCGAGTAGGGCTCTGCGCTGACAGCGTGGAGCTTGCTTGGGATCCTCTCTCTCTCTCTCTCTCTCTCCAAATAAATAAATAAACTTAAAAAAAAATCAATACGTTACATGCCCATTTCTTGTGTATCTGTCCAGGGATAGCCTAAGTATATATAAACATATGTATCTCCCCACTCTGCTTTCTTACACAAGAACACGCAGTTTTACACAATAGACCTGATATAGCTTGAAGACCAGATATCTGAATTCGTGAAAACACGCCTCATTTCCTTTTTACAATTATAAAGCACGCTGTTCCCTTTTGTGTGCGCAACGTATTTTTTTTTTTTTTTGCAATGTATTTTACCTAATATATTCACAGGCTTACAGGGCACCGCCAGTCTTTTGCTTCTACAGCGTGCTACCGTGTGAACTCCAGGGCAAACAGCTTTGTGCACGGTGGTAAGGCTACCTGTAGGAGAAACTCCTGAGGGGAATTGCTGGGTCAAGTTTTTGTGGCTCATATTGCTATCTTGCTCTGCAAAGATGAACAATTTACAATTGCATCAGTCGGGGCTGTTTGCCAACAGAGCATTCCCGAACCTTTATCTTTGCAAACCTACTAAGTGAAAAGTGGCATCTCCTTGTACTTCAGATTTGCATTCATTCTTTGGACTGCAAATGAGGCTGAGCATCTTTCCATATGTTTGAATAGAGCCTTTACTTTAAAAGGGCTGCTTCCTGGGATAGGTGGTGAGCTGGAACCTAGCTCCTGAAGGGTAAACAGAACTGACCCGGGAGGTGGGAAGTTTCCTCTCACTACAAGGGGAATGGGAAATATTAGGTTTTCTGCTCCCAGGGCCTCAGTGAAATCAGGGAGAGGCAAACACTCTGTGTTGAACCACAGTCTTAAAACAGGAAGAAACCTTAGAAATCAAATCTAATCTCCTATTTTAGAGATAAACAAAAACAACCCTGAGGCTTGGAGAGGGGAAATGACTCGCAGAAGACCTTTTGAAAAAACATGCCAATTCTGTCGAGATTAAAAAACAAAACAAAACAAAACCCTTGATAACAGTTGTTTTTGCCAACTGCTGCTAAATACTGTTAAATATTTTAATGGATTATTTTATCGCGCCATTTCCTTTAGGAAAGCGGTGCACCGTCAAAGTTATGATACACAAGATACGCCAGGATTAAAAGCATAGGCAATATAAACAAGTTGGGGACTATCAGAAGAATTATGGGGTGGGGATCCCTCTACCCTCCACTTTTTTGCGACAGACTCTGAAATGGGCCAAAAAGATTATTAGGCGTCTTCAATGAACACTAGACATTGTCTGGCACACCCTTCTGGGTTATCTGGTTCCTTGGGGTCTTCTCCTTTCTTTAAGTTATTGATGACTTTACAGGCTGCAGAGGCGATGCAAATGATTCTTGTCCATAGATATGAGGCATAAAGTCAACTCTGGTGAAAGTTCAAGCCAGTTCCGCATCTGTTAAGCAAATTTTCTTTTTTTAAAAGCCCTATTCTTTTAACTCGGCTCATAACAAAGATATCCCAAGCACAGGCCCGCTTGCTGTCACGGTGTTATTCAAAGACAATCATCCTTTCTTTCAGCCCATGCAAAAAGAATTGGTCACTGATTGAAGGCCTCACTCACTTTCCTCCCTTGTGGAAACAAATCCCAAAACGAAGACAGCAGGAGATGGGAGGCTCAGAGAGGGTGAACTAAATTCACAGCCCCATTTTGGATACAGAGGTACAAGATACAGTAACAAAAGTTCCAACTTTTAAATGCATCCCCCACCCTTACTTCCAAAAGTTTAGCCGGAGTGAGTTTCTGGAAGCAAGAATGGTAAATGGCGAGAAGGTGGCTTGCACACAGGGAGATTCTGATAGATCCCTTGGCTGTCATTACGGCTGTCATTAATCTTACAAGGATTTAGCAAGCACTTACCAGTTTAAGAACAAACACTGAGCACCTACTTCCCAGCCCTGCGGAAGTCGCCCCCAATACTATAGGAAAGTCAAAGAAATAAAGCCTGTGTCTACCTTCAAAGCACTTAGGACCTATCGTCCGGAGGGAATCGCTGGGATGTTCAGAGCGGGGTCCGGAGGCGCAGCGGACCCCAGCAGCCCCCAGTCCAGGGCGCTTCCCCTTCTCCCCACGCGCTTTCCGGCCCAATCGTTTCCACCCCCGCTCCTCCATTTCCCCATTTTCTGAGTTCTCGCTCCGCACACTGTACAAGCCACACCTAAAGCTGGCTCTGGGCCGCCTCCGCGGCCTCCGGGACGAGAGCGCTCCACCGAGTTTGACAGCCTGACGGCGCGGCTTGGACCGTGCGGCGGCCCGTAGCCCCCATCCTTTCCCTTCCGCACGTCCCTTTGGATGGAGCCTTTGATTTTGGCGAGAGGAGCTTTCGGCTGCGAGCTGCCTGCGGCAGAAAACTGTTAGCCCTTAGGCCTCTCGGCTCCACGACGACCGCGGCTTCCAAGCCCCCACCAATCGCCTCCCGCGCCCTCTCCGCGGCCCGAGCGGCGCGGCCGGAACTGCGCAAGCGCGGCGCCGCTGACCCCGCGGGGTTCACTTCCGGGGGTCGCGCCGCCCGGCTCCCCAGGCAGGGCTCTGCGCTCTCGTGTCCGCTCGGCGGCTGCCTCCCTCAGACCGGGCCGGCGGGACGTGCCCGAGCCGAGCCGCGGGGCCCGCTCCGGCCCGGCCATGAGCGCGGCCGCATGATGCGTCCCTGCCTCGGCCGCTGCAGTCGCCGCCGCCGCCGCCGCAGGCCGGGAGGAGCCGCAGCGCCGGGCGACCCCGCCCGGGCCTCGGGTGAGTGCGGCGGGCCGGGCCGGGCCGGGGCCGGGCGGGCTGCTCACACCCCGGCCTCCCGGCCACTCCCTGTCCCCGGCCCGGCCTTCCTTCGGCCCCCCTGCGCCCTCTCCTCCGGACGCCGCGCTTCTGCGACCTTCCCGAGCTCCTCGGGGGCACCTCTGTGCCACCTCTGTGCCTGCGCTTGCCTTCCCTTCCAGGTGTCTCCTGTCACTCTTGATCTCTCGGGATACGGCCCGAATCGCAGCCCCAGGTTTTCGCCTGACCTTGGGCGTGACACTTAGCTCTCCCGAGCCGCGGTTTCCCCCTCTCATAAACTAATAACGGGGTTGTTGTTAGAGCCAAAAGAAAGAGTGGCTATAAAACCCTTCTGTAACCTGTAAAGAGTGCTTTATAGCCAGGCATTACAAAGGGCTTTCTTGAACTTCGCCCGTGGCTTCTCGAATGCTCCTGTTCTCCCCTTCTTTCTGAAAAGTTTGAATAATTCTCTCATTCTTCGCCCATCTTCCTGATGATCTTCCCTTCCCCCGATCAACGATCTTTGGCGGGGGGGGGGGGGGTGGGTGAGGGGGGGGGTTGCCGGACTGGGCATCTGGGGCGATCAGGTCAGCCTTCAGGACAACGTCTGTGTCTTTTCTTGCAGCCAAGGTTCATCCCTCCCGAGGCGTCATTGCTGCTGGAACTAAGTCTCTCTGCTGTTGGACCAACACACTTTGCTAGCTTACAAGTAACCAACTCATTATGCTTCCTTTCGTGACCAGTTGTGCAGTGAGTCTGCTTAGTGTCTTTCCGTGCTGCTCGTGTATGTATCTATTTTACTCTTACCGTCTCAGGTGGTCTAGAAACCTGGATCAATACACAGTTCTCCCTACACTCTTCCCCTCACAGACGAGGAGTTTCATTTCTTTGTTTTACAACCTGAACTCACCTACAGTCACCTTTTAAGAGGTCACCTTGTGAAGCTTCCTGGTTAGGAAGTCAGAACTCGACTAAAGGGAAAAGCTCTTGGGGTATTTGAACGAACGGGGTGGAACAGAAGTGTTGAATTGCATTCCTTGAACACCCTGGGAGGTGTTCGAGGTAGAAGGGTTCAGGTTATTGAGGTTAGTTGGGCGTTGTGTATTTCTGGGAGTTAGACCGGTGGGTTCACCTTGACTTTTGAGGACAAGATGATGCGAAAGGTAGCTTCGTAAAGAAGTCATTCGACAGCCATTGGAAGGAACTCTTCGCACAGATGTCTCGGCTCAAAGCAAAGGGCGTAAAACGTGTACAGAAATATTCCTGCCACCAGTGGCTCAGAGCCTGCCTCAGGTTACAGGGAGCAAATTGGATCGTTGCAGCCGTGCTAATCCATCCATGATAAAAGCAGAAATCCCCTTCTAGAAAAGGACAAGTGTTAGCAGGAACAGAACGAAAAGGAACTTCATTAAGAGCAGTCTGGATTCAGTCAAAAGTACGGATACCTTTCTGCTTTCTTACTGAAAGTGTTACCTGCAGGCTCGAGACTCTTACCGATAGTATCGTTTTCCGTAATTTGAGGCAGTGGGACTAGAAATAAATTTGCATTGGAACCTAATGTGTTTGGAATGAACTGATGATCTGAGAGCTTCCTGGCTCCACTGCAGGCGGGGCAAGTCTACAGATTATCTACCGGATAATTTTCCGGAAGTGGCTCCTAGGGATTATGTTTCTTAAAAACAGTGTTTTTAATTATAAAAATAATACAGCTCGGGGTGTCTGGGTGGTTCAGTCGGTGAAGCGTCCGACTCTTGGTTTCAGCTCAGGTCATGATGTCACCGTTCGTGAGCTTGAGCCTCCCTCTGTTTCTGCCCCTCCCCCACTCTCTATCACTCTCAAAAAAATAGTAAGTTAACTTAAATAATACAGCTTATTTTGTATAAAAAGTCAAACGCTAGAGCAGAGCATAAAGTGTGAACACTCATTGTACTCCCTTGTGTCCCCAAAGCCAGTGTCCAGGGTCAGTATTCACAACTGGCCGCATGACCATTCAGCTGCGGCATCTGAGATGTGTTTAGGTCGACTGTGAGAGTGGGTCACTTCCAGAGTTTAGAGGGAACAGTCCTGTCAGACCACCCTCGCTTCTGACACCAGCTGCAAGTTTTGGGGTTCTCAAAACCACCTTCAGTTTTGATTGTTATTGAGAAGGACTCGCGGAACTTGCTGAAAGCTGTTAGGGCACAGTCGAGGCTTTTTTACAAGTAAAAGGTAAAGATTAAAATCAGCCAAGGGAAGAGGCTTCTGGCTCAGAGTCTGAGGAAGGAGCCAGGGTGAAGCTCGGGTCTTCTTCTCTCTCGGATCCAGAATGTGTCACATTCCTCGCACGGATGGGACGGCTCGCGCGCGCGGGGCACTCCCAGCCAGGGAAACTCAGAGGAGCCGTGGTGCTTCGAGTCCTCTTTGGGGTTCCCTTTCATAAGCATAATTGGGTGATTCATCAATTGCCATGCTGATGCTGCGTGCCCCAGAGCCCCCCTCAGAACCACCTTGTTGGTCTCAATGGTGTGGCCAGCTCCCACCCGAAATCAGACTGTCAGCCCAGGACAAAGGCCAGACCTCCTTTTGGGCAAGGTTAAACTTTTTATTACGCAGGACCCTTCCTTCTTTCATGGTCCCTTTGTACTTAAAAATACACTCTTTTGCTTTACCACTAACGAATGGCTACCTTCTGGAGCATGGAGGAGACAGAGGCCACTGGGAGAATTCGCTCAACCTTGATTTTTTTTTTCTAGCTAAAATATCTCCCAATGTCCATCAGTCTTTTTCTTTCCTTTACCTCTGAGGAAGAGAGAATCCCTCTTCCCATTAACTCTGTGTCTGTTCTTTGGTCAGCCTGTTTCGGGACCGGCATTCAGTCATTTCCTCTTACTTTTTGCCTCTTTGGTTTTTTTTCTCTTTCACTGACTGCTTTGCCTCTGTCTACAAACATGTCTTTGTCTTGCTAATCTTTGCTCTGCTTACCACTGAGTTTTATTCCATTCTTGGAAAACCTTGTTAGAATCCTGTTGTCTAATAAAATCCAGATCCTAATGGGCCCAAGATAATGCCTCACGTTGGCACAGCATCTTACAGTTTGGAAAACAATTACGTCATCCTACAATCCCCTGTAGATAGCGGGGGCTTGGTAAGTGCTTGATCCATGGGTAATTTGGCTGAGCAGAGGGTGAGATTCCTCAACTTGGAGGAGACAGCAGGAACAGAAGCACAGAGGGGTAAGAGGGCATCGTGAGGGAACCGGCATACGCGCCGTGTGAAAGAGAGCGTGAGCACCACGCCTGAGAAGGAAGGGGAGTCAGATTCAGTGGGGCCTGGAATGCCATGGGCAAGGCTGAAAGGTTTTGGACCAGACTGACTCTGACGCACCGGGTGATGTTTGGTGATGACTCCTGCAGCTGCATGGAGGGTGGTTGGACCTCGCGACCGACCGTGGAGATTAGGATTCTGCAGAGGCACCTGCCGGAGGCGAGGTGCCTAAACTTGGTGGCGGGAAAGGTGAGAAGAGAAGGGGCCGAGCCCTAAGCAGGAGGTGTCCTCGAGCCTGTAGGGAGGGGTGGAGGGGTTGTGTGCCTAGAGGGCGAAAGGGACTTAATAAATACCGGTTGCCTGAGGAGTGCTCCCGGTACGTGGGAGGAGAGGAGGGCTCTGTGTTTAGCTGGTGCTTTGGAAAGGGTGCTGTTTGTTTACAGCACCCAGTAAGCAGGGGGCAGGCAGGATAGAGAGGCCGCCAGTGTCTCTCGAGACAGGCTCTTACAGTATCAGTTCTGTGTTGAAATGTTTTGAATTCTTAGAGTTCCATATTCCCTAATTCAATTTATTCGTTACAGAATGCGTTTTCTAACACCAAGTGCTCTGGGAGGCGGTGTATTTTAATGGAAGAGCATGGGCTTTGGAGTCAGAACGGTCCCACGTCCACCCTTCACTGGCTGTGAGCTCGGGCAGGTTACTGTAGCTGTAAGGCTGCATCTGCTCGTGCCTGAAGTGAGCTCATATTAGGGCCTTGCTCTTAGGCTAGCGGCCGGCTTCAAGGTAATAATGTATGTAAAGTTCCGGGGTGCACGGGGGGTGCGTAGTGATTTGCCTTTCTGATATCTTACATTGTCGTTAATTTGCAACTGAGAGCTAGCTACGTTAGCACGTCAGATGCTCCCAGTGTTTTGGATTTGGGCGAGTCTGATGTTGCAAGAGTTCACGTCATGTTAAACAAGGAACCCCTACTTAGGAAGATGTGGAAAGAGGCTGGGATTCGCCAGCCTGGTTCAGGTCCAGCCGTTCCCTGGGACAGGACACCTAAGAGGTTTGGAACTCTGGTGTTCTTTGTGTCTCTGGATTTAGAATTCCTGAGGGTTCGTTTACCTTTTTGGGATCTTTAGAAAAAGCTTTCAGAGACAGGCTGTGGCTCTCGCGCAGGGATAACCGTGAAACCTCTGGGATATCGGTGAGCGCGTCCTTGAGGCCGCCTCATCCAGCCCGTGCTCAGGATGACACCCTGGAAATGGAGATTCCCCCAGAAGTGTGGGATTCTCTCCTCCTCCCCTTCTCTCTCTCTCCCCTCAACCCTTCCGCACGTCTCCCTGACTGCTTTTCGCAAGGCTCCCAGACTCCTGACCGCGCCCCCGCCTCCCCCACCCCGGCCAGATCCCACCGCCTCCCCTCCGTGTCCCTGAGTCTTCTCGGGCACACTCCTTGCCCCTCAGCTCACTGCACAGACAGGTGCAGAGTGCGCAGCGTCCTGGGGGTGTGCCGGGACATTGCAGGGCATGTGGCAGCCCGCGAGGTGGGGAGGTCAGCAGGCTCCAGGTCAGGTAGAGCTTTAGACCACAGGGAGGCCTTTGGATGTTACTCTAACGGCAGAGGCCCCTCCTTGGGTGGTTTTGTTTTGTTTTGTTTTGTTTTTTTTAATTTTTTTTCAACGTTTATTTATTTTTGGGACAGAGAGAGACACAGCATGAACAGGGGAGAGGCAGAGAGAGAGGGAGACACAGAATTGGAAACAGGCTCCAGGCTCTGAGCCGTCAGCCCAGAGCCTGACGCGGGGCTCGAACTCCCGGACCGCGAGATCGTGACCTGGCTGGAGTCGGACGCTCAACCGACTGCGCCATCCAGGCGCCCCATCGTTGGGTGGTTTTAAGTAAGGGAGGAGTATGATCTGATTTGTATCTGTGAAACCTTATTTGGGGTGGGCCGTGGGGTGAGGCAGGCAGTGACGGTAGAGACCGACCGGGAGTGCTGGGGAGGCGCCCTGCGGACTGCCTGGCGGAGGGCTCGTGGCCGTGGTTTGGCTGGGCAGGAGGTGGAAGAGGGCAGATTTGGGCTGGTTTTGGAGATGGCGCCCACAGGACTTGCTGGAGGGTTCGATGTGAAGAGGTGGGGGCGCCAGGTGGGGGAAGAGTTCAGTGAAGAGTGACTCCTGTGTTTTGACCTTGACAACTGGAGGAGGTACGCCCTACAGAGCTGCGAAGGTCCGTAAGGGTTTGGTGGGCGGAGGGGGTTGTTGGGGAGGATCTACTCAGTGAGGGCTGGTCCAGATGGCTGGGTCTACTCAGTGATGTACGGTTCGTTTCGGAGCTTCCCAGATATGCGTATCATTAGCAGCAGTGTTCGTGGGCCTGAGAGCCCAGAAGATCCTTTAGAGAGAGCGGAGATAAAGGGAAAACCCAGGGCTGAGCCTGAGCACCGCCACCGAGGCACCTACAAAGAGGAGGACCCAGTAAGAGACTGAAGCGTGGCCTGTGGGAAAGAAGGAAAACCCAGCACCATCCCCCTGCGTCCATGAGATTGGCTCCTGGTGGGTGCGTTTCTCCATTTGCCATCTTTGATCGGCAGCATCCAAGGCCTGTTCTAGAGCGGTTATGTATTTTAGTGTCGAAGAACTTCCTAGAAACCTTAAATAAGTTTACTTGTCACAGTGTGCATAATGTGCCAGCATATCATTGAGACTTGGCTTTACTTGGCTTAATATTCTGTTGGGTTATTTCCCCCTTAAATGTTAATATTCTGTTCTTTGGATTCAATAATTTGAGAAGATAGTGGTTTTGTACAGCATACATCATTGGTAGGGTTTGAAAGCACAAACTAAATCTTTCATGATTGCAAAACGATGGAAGGAACGTTCGAGAACGTAATTGCCGTAAATACACTACAGCACGTTATGTGGCCACTCCATTCTTTCCTTCTTTCAGCAAGTCCAGCTACGACTCTACGGCCTGTAGTCCTCCGCTCCACCCTGGCTCACTTACCATCCAGGATGAAGGTTGATGCCCCGGGACAGACGTGCTAGACCTTTCCCTTCACGTCCTTTCAGGTCGCAGCCTGTTTGCACAGCCACGTGCTGGAACTTATTTTTATCCCGAAGGGCCCCTCTGCTGAGCTCTTGGAGCTGCCCTGCTCATCCAGCCTCCGTCCGACCTGGCCACCCTGTCACTTCCTCCAAACCCGGTTCTTAGTCTCACCAGGACCTCCAGCTCCTTAGAATTTTCTGCCAACTGGCTTGTCAGGCTTCTCCCCTTCCTCCCGCATTCCACAACGGGTCATTTCAGCTCAGGCCTTGCCTTTGACACCTGGTTTTCCATCGAATCATCGGTCATCGTGGCTACTCTCCAGCCCCGCGTAAGCCTTTGGGTGCTGAGCTGGGCTCTTGGACGGCAGAGCAAAGCGGTCCCATCACGTTGTTAGAAAGTGGGGGTCTGCGGCACCTCGTGGGCCCACCACTTGCTCAGCTGCTCTCCCTGCAGCAACCGTTCCCCGATCTCAGTGGCTTCCTGCACTTGTAACACCCACAGCCCACTGGTTACTCTTTGCTCAGAAAACAGTGCTGTGGGGTGTAAACGGCTTTAGCTTCAGCCCATCTCCATGGTTTTCCATAGACCCCCTGCCCCACTGTTGCTTCCTCCTTCTCAGGAAGGGGGACCGTCCCCCCGAGTCTGCAAACTTGGACCCTCATCCTTTCAAAACACAAAAGTGCAGCGAGCCTAAATTACATTTGTAGTGGCAAGAAAAGTTCAGCGAAGTACAGAATTAGAAAGAAAAAAGAAACAGGAGTAAGCATGGCGAGGCCTCTTAGCTTATGTTTTCTTGGTCTGATATCTTAATTGGCTCAACAGTACATAAATATTTCATTCTGTTTCCATTAAATCACTTTGGGGGCCGTGGTAGGCTTTTAAAAGCGTGGCACAGTCAAACCAAGATGCACTTTGGTGACACCTGCGTGGAGCCCCTGCGGGTCCAAGGCGGCCCATGTGCAAACGGGGACCCCGCACAGCCCGGGTTTGACCGCGCAGGCTACTTAGATGTGAATTTTTTTGATACGGTATATAATACCGTAAATGTGTTTTCTCTTATGACTTTCTTAACACTTTTTCTCGTGCTTCGTCATAAGAATACGTACAAAAATTGTGTTCGTTGGCCGTTACCGTCATCGTGAGGCTTCAGATCAACGGTAGGCTGTTAGGAGTTAAATCTGGGGGGACTCCGAAGTTACCCACAGGTTTTTGACTGTCTGTGGGGATGGCGTCCCCAACGCCGTGTTATTTGGGGGTCCGCTGTACCTCTTTAGGATTACCGTAGCGTATGAGATGGTGCACGAGAGCGGAAACTGAGAAACAGAATCCCCTCTGCTTTTCCTTCCAGCCGCGTACATCCTGGGCTTACCGGCACTTTTGGAAAGCGCTTCTCTAATTTTCCCACCACCCGCTCTCCCAGGCTCATGGCCCCGGACTGAACCTGCCAGGGCGCGGTCCCTGAGGGGCTCCTCCAGTGCCCGCTTCGCTGGGGCTGACTGCTCCGGCCCGCCTGCTCTTCCCCGGCCCTTCTGGTGCCCTTGCTGGCTCTTTGGACCCCTTCCAGGGCTCTGTGGCCCCTCGGGTGGTCACGTCCGGTCCCCCTTTGCTCGTCCCCTCTGTGCTGGGGTCTCTAGGTCGGGGCAGGGGGAGGGCGGAGGACTGTCCGCCAGTGTGTTCCACAGGTGCCCGTAAGTCTGTGAGTCCCAGTCTCGGGCTCTCTCCCTGAGTCTGCAGCTCCTGCGTCGCGGAAGAAGCGGCCGGGCAGCGGTGTTTCCGAGTCCCTGTCGCGTCCTTGTATTGTGCCCCCGCTGCCCCATGCTGTCGGTCCCTGCTATGCTCTTTCTTCCTGGGCCTGGCTGTGAGATAGGGGCGCACAGGCCCTGCCCCCTCTTGGCCCCGGCCTACGCCTTCTCTGCTCTCGGCCGCAGCAGCCTCCTTCCACCCGGGTCTCACCTTGTTGCCAATTACATTTTAAAGCATCTGTTCACAAAGTACTGTTGCCTCCCATTCCAGCGGAATGAGTCCAGGCTTCCAGACTCCTCCACGGGCCGTTCTGAGCACCTCGGAAGTGGCCCCGGTCTGCCCGTCCCCCCTGCCTCTCCCCGCCCTCCTTCTCCCCAGGCCTGAGGCCCCGTAGCACGCCGTGCGCCTCTCCCACCCGGGTCTTCTCACACTGTTCTCTCCGGTCTGGGCCCTGCCTGTTGTCACGGCCCACCACGCGGTCCCCTTGCTTTCTTGACGCTTTCTCTGGCTCCTCCAGACAGAATTAGCTGCCGTCCTCCCTCTCACTCGTCACACTTGGCTCCTAATTTGGGGGTAACACTTAGCATATTATTTACCAGCCCGACTGCCACCTCTGCTGCTCTGTGAACTCCTGTGGGCTAAAGCTCCCGTCTGTGCTTGTGCATCTGGGGCCTGGTGTAGAGGGGATGGTGTTGGAACCGCCCCCCCCGCCCCCAGCCACGTTTGAATTCAGTAGATCTTTCGTGGCTTGTGTTTGCTTCATATGCTGCTTCTGTGCCTGAAGCAGAGAGTTGCTTATTCCTGCTTTTTATAGGTCATCAGTGGGTGTATGAATACTAAAGCCATAATGAGTTTAAACAGCATTGTAATATAAACATGAATACCAGACTCTAGGGTAGACATTCTTTTTATTGCAATAGAGAAAGTAATTATATCATGATTTTTTTTTTTTAGATTTTATTGTTTTAAGTACTCTCGACACCCAGCATGGGGCTCACACTCAAAACTCTGAGATCAAGAGTCACACGCTCCACTCGCTGAGCCAGCAGGCGCCCCTCTTGATTCTTTTTTGTAGTAACTCATCACCAAGGAATACTGATATCTTTCGTTCATTTGTTTTCAGTTTGTATTTGAGAACACGTTTTCTGTTTATAGCCAAGGTAAAAAGCAAGGGAAGAGGCCAAGAACTTTGTCTGAAGGGACGTCTTGTCAGAGACGTCTTGGCTCCTGAGCGCAGCTTCTGGAGGAAACATCTGGCTGGAGCTTGGCTTCACTTGGCCTTTCCCACCCGGCACATGAACTCGCACTGGTTATTTTCCTCCTGTTCATTCTTTTAGTGACGCGGAATTAATGTATGATGAAATGTACAATTTTAAGCGTACTGCTGATTGTTGGCTGTTTTTTTTAAATTTTTTTTTTTAATGTTTATTTTTGAGAGACAGAACGTGAGTGGGGGAGGAGCAGACCGAGAGGGAGACACAGAATCCAAAGCAGGCTCCATCCAGGCTCTGAGCTGTCAGCACAGACAGAGCCCAACCCGGGGCTCGAACTCATGAGCTGTGAGATCATGACCTGAGCCGAAGTTGGACTCTCAATCGACTGAGCCACCCAGGCGCCCCTGTTTTGTTTTATTTTGTTTAAGTTTTTAAAACAAATTTTTTTACGTGTTTTTATTTATTTTTGAGACAGAGAGAGACAGCATGAGCAGGAGAGGGGCAGAGAGAGAGGGAGACACAGAATCCGAAGCAGGCTCCGGGCTCTGAACCGACAGCACAGAGCCCGACGCAGGGCTCGAACTCACAGACAGAGAGATCATGACTTGAGCCGGAGTCGGACGCTTAACCGTCTGAGCCACCCAGGCGCCCCGACTTTTGTCTTGACAGATGCTATGTCCCTCTCAGGATCTGGGGCATTTCCAACAGCTGAGAAGGTACCTTTGGCTCTTCTCAGTCATTCCCCTTGTGTTCAAACCCACTTTGAATTCTTTCAAAATAAATTCATGTTGCCTGGTTTCAAGGGCCATGTAGATGGCAGAACATTTTTTTTTTTAATTAATGTATTTATTTTTTAACGTACATCCAAATTGGTTAGCATAGAGAGAGCAACGATTTCAGGAGTAGATTCCTTAAGCCCCTTCCCCATTTAGCCCATCCCCCTCCTACAACGCCTCCAGCAGCCCTCTGTTCTCTATATTTATGAGTCTCTTATGTCTTGTCCCCCTCCCTATTTTTATATTAGTTTTGCTTCTCTTCCCTTCTGTTCATCAGTTTTGTATCCTAAAGTCCTTATATGAGTGAAGTCATATGATAATTTGTCTTTCTCTGACGAATTTCACTTAGCATAATACCCTCCAGTTCCAGCCACATAGTTGCAAATGGCAAGATCCCATTCTTTTTGATTGCCGAGTAATACTCCACTGTATATATACCCCACATCTTCTTTATCCATTCATCCATCGATGGACATTTGGGCTCTTTCCATACTGTGGCTATTGTTGATAGCGTTGCTGTAAACATTGGGGTGCATGTGGTCCTTCGAAACAGCATACCTGTATCCTTTGGATAAATACCTAGTTTAATTTTTTTGGATAAATACCCAGCAGTTGCTGGGTTGTAGGGTAGTTCTAGTTTTAGTTATTTGAGGAACCTCCCTACTGTTTTCCAGAGTGGCTGCACCAGCGTGCATTCCCACCAACAATGCAAAAGAGTTCCTCTTTCGCCACATCCTCGCCAGCATCTGTTGTTGCCTGAGTTGTTAATGTGAGCCTCACACCGTTCTGACAGGTGTGAGGTGGTATCTCAGTGGGTTTTGATTTGTATTTCCCTGATGAGGAGTGATGTTGAGCATTTTTTCATGTGTCGGTTGGCTATCTGGATGTCTTCTTTGGAGAAGTGTCTATTCATGTCTTTGGCCCATTTCTTCACCGGATTATTTGTTTTTTGGGTGTTGAGTTTGATAAGCTCTTTATAGACTTTGCATACTAACCCTTTATCTGATACGTCATTGGCAAATCTCTTCTCCCATTCCGTCAGTTGCCTTTTAGTTTTGCTGATAGTTTCCTTCTCTGTGCAGAAGCTTTTTATTTTGATGAGGTCCCAATAGTTCGTTTTTGCTTTCGTTTCCCTTGCCTCCAGAGAGGTGTTGAGTAAACAGTTTCTGCGGATGGCAGAAGGTTTTTGGGATTTAGCCACGTTGTTGCAGGTATCAGTAGCTTTTTCCCTCTTTGTTGCTGAGAAGTGTGCCGTTGCAAGAATGTGCCGTAGTTTGTTTATTCGCCTCCTGGTGCTGGATATTTGGATTGTTTCTAGTCCGGAAGATTATGAATAAAGCTGCGCGAACAGTGCTGTCCATGTTTGTGTTCACATTCAGCGTTCTTGGGTAAATATCTCGAAGTGGAATTGTTGAGTCATAGGGTGGGTGTTTAACTGGGAGAAAGTGCCAGGCCGCTTTTCTTTTCGAAGTGGTTGCTGCGTTGGTTACTTTTTAAAATATATGCAAGTAATTGGGGATTTGGTCTCATTGTAGAGATGCTGCTCTAAACATGTCGTCTGAGCAGTCTTGTATTTTGCAAAGCCAGCTTTACTTTAAAACATTGTTACGTAAGCTTATCTGAAAACAGTTCAAAGTATCATTGCATATTAATAGTTGGTTACCGCTAGCTATGTGAACAAAGTTACTGTATATAAATACCATATTTTAAAAGTCTTCCCCCTCCCCCCCCCATTAGTTTCAGCAGCTTTGGAGTCACGGCCACATCTGTTCCTCAGAAGGGGCTCAGGGCTGGAAAGGTGCTTGGGGACAGTGGCCGGGGTGGAGGTGGGAGGACAGGCGGGGGGGTCGTCGGGTAGGTGCTGAGGGAGAAGTGGCTTCTGAGGCAGGACAGTGAGCAGCCTCGCTCTGCTCTGGAGCGTCTGTCTGGTGGCAGGGACTGGGGGGCCCCCAGAGAGGCGCCTCCCGCCTCCTGACCCCTGGCCCCTCCTCCTCCCCGACTTGCACGCCAGCCTCCCGCTGTCCTAATCAGGGGTTTTGGTTTCGGAAGACAGCACCGACGGAGGGTTTGCTTGAGCAGAATAATCTATTGCAAGGACACGGGAGAAAGAACGGACAGGCGCCGGGACGGTGGGCCAGCCGACTGTATTTTATGCTGTCTCCTGAGTTCTTTCTCTTTGTCACTTAGCTCTCCTTTTGGGAGAGTTCCTCACTCTCCTGTCCGATCCTGTTTTTAAAATTCTGTCACCATTTTTATTTTCAGTAACTAGGAAGTTCTCAGAATGTTCCTCTTTTGTTTCACAGATACGATTTCTTATTTCTTCTTAAGTTCTCTCTCTGCCTTTTGCCTGTTCTGTGTTTCTTTCTGGGGCTCTAGCCTTTCGCGAGCCCCGTTGTGGGCTTTTTTCAAAACATCTGACCCACGTGTAAGCCAAAGAATTATGCTGTCCTCCTTGAACGCACACAGCGATGCGTGCCAGTCATATTTCAGAAAGACTGGAAATAAAATGGACAGCTTGAAAAAAAAAAAAACTAATGAAAAGATTCGTGCTGGGAATAAAGACTGTTTATGTCGGGGGTCCCGCCCACCTTGTTATCTTCAGGCCCTTTTTCTCAGGGCCACACACGAGTGCTTCTACAGAGGCCACGTCTGGTTGCCGCCCGCGGGTGACCGGGAGCCAGAGGGAGACGCCACGGGGGGCGGTCTTTTCCTCCAGTAGGCGGTCCTCACTCGGTTCCCCGTCTCCCTCCCTCCCCGCGGGCCCGGCATCCCCTGTCCAGCACCTCTCCCCTCGTGGTCTGCCTCTGTCCGGTTTTCTCTGTGGTTCTCCTGCTGTGGCCGCTAAAACCGTTGCCGGCTTTTGAAACACAGGCTGGTCGGATGTGGCCTGGATTCTCCCTGGGGATCTTTCTCAAGAGGTTCGGGCTTCTAGACTCGCATTTAATCCTGCGGCAGGTGTAACGTGAATCACTTCAGAGTTTACTAGTAGTGGAAATGCAGAGGAGGGATGACTTCATCGTCAGGGGTGGTTCCGGGTAGCGGAACTTTACGTGACAAGTGTGATGTTGGTTATACAGCTCCCCGAATTAATCACGGCCTAAGAAATGCCGTGTACTTCAGTCGTAAGAGAAGTAACCTTTCTCATCAGATCTTGTTGTCTTTCAGATCCCGTCACATAGGACACTATGCACCTTCACATCCTGAAGAAAAGGCGCAAAATGTTCGCGTAATGCTTCGAGCTCGTTTGTGAGGTAAGCGAGGGGCCCTGCTGACGCTGACTGCATTCCTTGACGGGGCGGTTTGTGCGGTATAGACGGTCAGTCTTTGACCTGTGGGCTCCGGCTCGCTCGCCGCCTCTGGAGGGGGCTCCATGACACGAACCCATGAGCGATCTGTATGGCAGACGAGGTGGGCGCCGGGCGAGAATCAACGGGAAGCGTCGCCTGGATGGCAGTCCCCACACGTCGCGGCGACCCGCCGTGCCACCTGCCGCGTTCTGGGAAACCGCTGTCCCTAACGTGAGCATAAACAGCTCAGGTGCGGCAGCGTGGACGGCATCCCGTTAAATCGGCCGCTAAAGTCCAATGATGACGGTGCGCCCCCGGCTCACCCGTCGCTCGATCGCGCTGCCTCCGGGTTCCCTCAGAGGTGGCCGTCAGGGCTCGGAGACGAGGGCGGTGCGGCCCTGAGCGGGGAGGGGGCCGCGCCCTCGCCCCGGCGGCTGCAGGCGGTGTCCCGTCTGCTGTCCCGTTTCCAGCATCTGCATGGCTTCTTCACTTCCTCCCCTCCCTTCCTGTGGTGTAAACACAGTGACTCGGCAGAACGCCGGCTCGTGCAGCCGGTGACCGAGCACCCGGTCTAGCCGGCCGCGCCCTGCCGTGTTCAGCGCTTGTTTTCCTGGACACGAAGTGACTTTGGGCTGTCAGGTTCTTTTCCCGTGGCCTTCGGCTGATTTGATAAACGTGGCACATCGGCGCCCTCCCACGGTGTCCGTGCGTCTGCGGCTTCTCCTGCAGGAGCACGCCTGTCACCGCTACCTTGCTGGCAGGGCCGAGCGGGACGGGCCCAGCGTGCGCCGTGCCTCCGGACGACCCGCCGGGCCCTGCTCTCCGACTGCCCAGACACGCTCTGGTGCAAGGCTGGCCCGTAGCTTCTTGTCTTGCTGTCCGGCGAGCAAGCGCCCGCTCGTCACGGGGAGCGTCCTGCTCGAGGAGTGGTCGTGGAGCAAAACGGATGCTGGTCGCAGGGATTCTCCGGCTTAAGGCCTCGATGTATAGTGACGATGCGCTAAGACTCTTTCATGGAAATCACTATGAAACTACTTAAATCTGAGAAAGGGACCGGTCTCTTGGTGTTGCATCTGCCGAATAACAAACATGCCCTTGCCGGGGGCCCAACAGCCTGCACGCGGCAGACGGGCACACGGGGAGAAGGCCGGACCCTTCGTGAGATCCCGCCAGGGAGGGGAGATGCACAGGAGCTCCCTTAAGGCAGAAGGGGGTCTGCACGCCACAGGCAGCACCGGTGGGCGGGCCCTGAGAGTTCCAGGGACGGGAGAAGCTTCCAGTCACTGCCCGGGCACTGACAGAACTGGGCTGCACCGGGGGTGTGCACCGTCCTCCGATGGTCACGTCAGGTGTGCCAAAGCCCTTCTCCCAGTGTGCCCCTCTGGGGAACGGTACCTGTCAGGACGGCTTGCTGGGGGAAGAGGGGCGCGGGGAGCTCGTCTGCAATGAGTGGACCCCCGGGAAGGCGCGCCGACGGGCCAGAAGGCTGGCTGTGATCTGTCCACGCTCTCTTGATCTTTAGTTTCTTGTGTGTCACTCAGAAAAAACCTTCAAGCGATGTGTGTCCGACCTGCGAGCGGGGTTATTTTATGGCTGAGGGAAACCGGGTCTGGTCTCGTGCCCGTGCACCGAGCTGCCTCCCGTCGGCTCGTCCTTGTCATCACTGTGCCGCAGTTGCTTCCGAGGAAGAGCCGTGCCCATCTGTAGGCCCGTGGGGGCCCGGTGGTGCCCTCCCTTCTGCTCCCACGCTGAGCGTCCTCGGGGCCCCTGACGGAAGGCCGTGGGTGTTTCTCCTTCCCGTGCATGAACACCAAGGCCGAGCGAACCCCCAGCCCCCCTTCCCCACCGGGATCACGAGCGCTCAGCCGCTCGGGTCGCTGTCGGGGCGGGGCGCACATTAGCACGGCAGCCAGAGCCGGCCAAGAAGATTCCGGGTTTTTCCGGAGTCCCCTCACACCCCGCGCGCTGTCCTGTAGCGGGCAGCGTGGGAAGCACGGGAGAGGTGTCCGAGAACGGCTCGGCGAATGGATTAAGGAGGGAACGAGAGTGTTAAGACGCGAAAGCAGAGAGGAGCGCCCTCCCGAAACAGCACAGAGCTCAGGGCGACGGAGGGGACACAGAAGCGCACCGCACGCGGGGGTCCTGAGCGGACGGGGGCCCAGGGCCTCCGCACAGACACGGCCTGGGCCTGCTGGCGAGGGTGGCGGCTGTGGCACGACTCGCTTGGTCTCCACCGCGGCTGGGAGGCTGCCTCCGGCCTCTTCTTTCCCTTATCTCTGTTCGTCCGTGGCTGTGGCTGGCCGTCGGCGGCTGTGTGCGCCTCGGGGTCACTCGTGCCGTGGGGTGTACTGTGTCATAGGCTGTAAACTAGTCCCCGAGGTGAAAGATTTTAAAGTTCAGGTCTTGTTCCGTTGTCAACGTTCTTTTCTGCTGTGTGTGGACTGTCTCGCGAGATGGTCCGGAGCAGACGAACCCGTCCGCTTTACCAGTGTGCACGTGCCCCCCCGAGCCTCATCAGCTCTGTCCCGTCTCCTAGGGTGCCCGGGGACACCATGCCGTCATCAGGACACCGGCTCCGGGATGTCGAGCATCATCCTCTCCTGGCCGAAAACGACAACTACGACTCTTCGTCGTCCTCTTCCTCCGAGGCTGACGTGGCCGACAGGGTCTGGTTCATCCGCGACGGCTGCGGCATGATCTGCGCCGTCATGACGTGGCTCCTGGTCGTCTATGCGGACTTTGTGGTGACTTTCGTCATGCTGCTGCCTTCCAAAGACTTCTGGTACTCTGTGGTCAACGGAGTCCTTTTTAACTGCCTAGCGGTGCTGGCCCTGTCGTCCCACCTGAGAACCATGCTCACAGACCCCGTGAGTACCCACGGTCACCCTTCATCCCCTCTCGTGTCTGGTCGTGGGGCACCACAGACCCCGTGGCGAAGGTGCTGTTCCTCTGGCCTCGGGCTTTTATTAACAACTGGTACAGACGTGTAGCATTTTTGTGTTGGGTTTTTTTTTTTTTTAAGTTTATTTGTTTATTTTGAGAGAGAGAGAGAGAGTGTGCGAGCAAAGACAAGTGGAGAAAGGAAGCAGAGGGGGAGAGAGAATCCCTAGCAGGTTCCACACTGTCAGCGCAAAGCCCAACGCAGGGCTCAAACTCGTGAACTACGAGGTCATGAGCTGAGCTAAAGTCGAGTCGGACGCTGAACCGACCGAGCCACCCAGGCGCCCCTATTTCTCTATGTAAAGCGGGTTCCACACCCACCGTGCAACTCAAACTCGTGACCCCGAGATCAGGAGTCACGCGCCTCCCCAGCCGCACCCGGCGGGCACCCTGCTTGTTTCATGTCTGAACTGGAGCATAAACATTGCTCAGAGTGGGGTCTCCGTGCAGAAATGAAAATCCATCCCATCGGGCTGTTTGTGCAAATGTAAAGGTGTCCCTGAGTGATTTGTCAAGTCCCTCCTGGGTTAAGTGCTTTGTTTCTCTGCAGATCGGACTGACAGCTGGGAGATCTGGTTCTAGATTTCACCACGTAACTAATCTTTTCCGTTGTCTTTTGACCAGAAGCAACTACTTGAACTTCAGTGGGCTAAATTGAGGTTAGATATGATCTCTAAGTTCCTTCTAGCTTCACAGTTCGCTAATTGTTCTGTAATTACACACAGAAGCCGAGGCTAGCATCTTTCTAGCCTGGAGAGGGTCAAGGTCCTGCTCGTCTGTGCGGCAGGGAGGGAGAGCTCCTTAGTGACCGCACTGGTTCCACCGGGTGTGGGTCGTTGACCCGGGAGGAAGTGACTGCGCAAGCGAGGTGTCCTCGGCTCAGGCTCAGGGGTCAGGGAGGGAGCCCGGCCCAGGTGTATCGTGCGGTGTCGACAAAACCAAGGTGCTGTATTGGGCTCCGTGTGGGAGCGATTTCCCTCAGAATAAAGACCTCACGCCGTGAACTGCCATCGGTCCCCGACGTCCCGAAGGCCGCTGGATTCAGAACCTGTGCGCTGGGGTCGAGGTTCTTTCTCTGAGGAGTGAGACCTCCTCTAGGTAAGCAGGGCGGTTGAGGCCCTCACAGCTCAGCCAGGAGTCCGAGCCCGGAGGGGACGCGGAGGGCCGCTGTGTGGGGCAGGAGGGCCCGCAGGCTCAGCGCAGACGGTCCGGCCATCGGCGTGCACGGCCGGGTGCTCGTGGTCCCTGTGGAGCTTCATTTGAAAACGGGTTCTTTCGACAGCATTAAGACAGTGGTTTTAAACCTCGGGGGCGGGGGCTCCTGATTTGTGAATTACAGTCTTCGGGGCTCGTGTCTATTGGTGGCTCTGTCCAAAGAAGAGACTGAGAAGTTAATGTCTTGTACAGATTTTGTTATAAATGAGACGAGGAGTTTGAGGCTGAAGCGATACTGATCAGTCCACATTACGTGGACGCCGATGTGACTCTTGCTGTCTGAGCTCAGATCCCGGGGCTTTTCCCTGCTCTGTTCACTCGGTCCCTTGCCTAGTGGGGGTCCTGGGCAGAGGGCAGCATTATAGACCCGGCCGGGTGGGCAGCCGGGAGCGGCGCTGTGGGACGAACTCAGATGCATGGCCTCCCAGTGGCTTTGTAGCCTCACCTCACAGTCTCTGACCGCAGCCCACTCTGATGTCCGTCAGAGACTCAGCACAGCCTCCCTCTGGGAGCGCAATCCTGCTCCTGGGCCCTGTGGTCCAGCTCCTATCCCGGCCCCCCTCCTCCTACGGAAAAAGGTCTCCACCCTTGGAGGAAGCCCCAAGGAGGCTGGGGGGAGCCGAGGAGAGGTGGTAGAGAGGTGTGGGCAGGACGCTGCGTCTGTCCTGCACGGACACATTCGTTTTCCTGGTCGGGTCACTACAGAGAACGTTGGATGCAGTGTTCAGAGGGAGGGCCTTCCAAGGTCAAGGAGGAGTTTGGGGCCTTGGATGTCAGCATTTTAATTCGAATTTAATCCGTATACCATAAAACTTACGTTTTTTGTTTTTTTTTAATTTTTTTTTCAACATTTTTATTTATTTTTGGGACAGAGAGAGACAGAGCATGAACAGGGGAGGGGCAGAGAGAGAGGGAGACACACAATCTGAAACAGGCTCCAGGCTCCAAGCCATCAGCCCAGAGCCTGACGCGGGGCTCGAACTCACGGACCGCGAGATCGTGACCTGGCTGAAGTCGGACGCTTAACCGACTGCGCCACCCAGGCGCCCCAAAACTTACGTTTTTAAAGTGCATAGTTAAGTGGGTCTTATCCGGAGCTGTGAAACCCCCACCATAGTCAGTTTTAGGACATTTTCATCACCCGGGCCTTTGTCTTGAGGCTTTCACTGCACTCTGGAGTTCCCAGCTTGCATCCCTGTGCCTGTTTTCACATGCTCCCTGCGCCCTGGGAGATCCATAAATGAGTATGTAGGTCTAGGGGAAAGCCCCGTTCTCAGCTGCCCCTTGGCTAGGTCTTGGGGATCCAGAACGCATGACAGGGAGTTGGGATGAGATGGAAAGATACGGGAGAGGGACAGGGACGCAGAATCAGTGTAGGGCCTCCCGAGGCCCCGAGAGCGTTGTCGCCTCCCCGGGGTTCTGGGCCAGGAACCAGAAGAAAGACGCCCTAAACACCAGCGGGGGCCCCCAGCCGTTAAGCCCCGCGTGAGGGCCGTGCGGCTGTCCTTCTGTCAGGAAACAGTCCTGAGGGATCTCCTGGAAAAGAGGGGCGGTTGTTGGGGTGTCTGCTTTTCAGAACGGTACGGCAGTGGGTCACAGTTTTCACTGGGGAAGGGTACATGTCTGTCTCATAAAAATGAAGGTGTGTGGAGTTTTAAAACTGGGTCCCTTGCCTCCTACTATGGAAACACGTGACACTGAACTATCACCGGGAGCTTGTACGTTGCGGGGTTTGTAAGATCCGTATAGCGTTGTGACTACCGGATGGGTGGAGGAAACCTGATTAAAGAGTCCAGATTGTGGTATGTAAATCTCCTAAAATTAACATCCTGACTTAAATTTTCAAAGCCAAAATGTGTTGAACCTTTCACTTTTAAAACTTTCTTAAGGAGAAAATTGTAGTGTTAGGAAACACTAGGCTCCTGACCCGAACAGCTTCCCAGTGCTAGGATGGCCAAGGGACAAGTGCTTGTGTGTTGGGAGGTGAACTGAGGAGCAGGGAGGGCTGGGCTCCTCCTGCTGGTGCACGGGTATTAGGTCAGCCCTTGCCCCACGCAGCTTCTGCTCTTGTGCCCAGTCCCTCGCCGTCCCCGCCACTGCTCACTGCCGCCTCGCGTCTCCTCGGCTCTGCGCTCCCTCCGCGGCCCCGGCCTGCACTTCCCAGCGTGCCTTTCTGCTCGAGGTGCAGGCTCCGTGGCGCCAACCGGTGGGAGAGGGGACCTCGTTCCCACCTTGCCACCGTTACGAGCCTCCTCCACGCCAGCGGGTCCCCTTTCTTCGTGCGCCCCGCCGTGGCTCCCGGAGTCCCGTCCCGCGGACGTGTGGTCACTGCGCAGCCCCCGGTGACCGCTGCCCAGGCCTCGCTGGCGCTCTGCGTCTTGCCGTATTTCACCTTGGCCAGCACGTGGGGCACCCCCGCCACTGCCCTCCCACCGCGGGGCCCTCCCCACGGCCGGCACCGATCCCGTCTCAGGGCCGCACTTGGCAGGTATGTGAGGCCGGCAGACCCGGGCGCGTGACGCAGCCTCGGAGACGTGAGAGAAAGTCCTTCTTGATAGGATCCCGTGAGGGTTGCCCGGCTGCAGCTGATGGGGAAACTCTGGGCCACCCCGGTCACGTCAGCCCTGCCCGTGAGAACGCGGTGACAGGGAAGGGTGTCAGCAGAACACGCTGGTGCCCTTCGGGGACAGGCAGCGCCCTTGAGTCAGGAAGGCCTGACGAGTAAGCCTCGCCTCCGGCGTGTTCTGCGTAAAGCCAGGAAAGACTCAGGCGGCTGACCGGTTCAGAAAGGGTGAGAAGGTGTTTCGAGTTCATGTGAATGCAGATGCCACTTTTCGTGAGAAGTGACTTCCGGTCCTGCCCGAGGGACAGTCACATCGCCGCACTTTACGCGGCGGCCGTGGCATCGCGCATCATCTGACGGCATCTCAGACCGAAGCGCGTGCGCTCACTGATGCTGTTTTTGAACTATCCTTCCCTGGAACCAAAATACGATCTTGCCCGCTACAGGGGGCAGTGCCCAAAGGAAATGCCACTAAGGAGCACGTGGAGAGTCTGCAGCTGAAACCCGGGGAGGTGATCTACAAGTGTCCCAAGTGCTGCTGCATCAAGCCTGAGCGTGCCCATCACTGCAGGTACCGAAGGCCCCGCCCCGGGCCCCCTACCCCAAGAAGCCCACCCACAGCGCCCCCTCCCTAGAGCAGCCCCCTGCCCCAGGCAGCCCCCCCCCCAGAGCAGCCGCCTCCCCAGAGCAGCCCCCACACAGCACCCCACCCCCAGAACAGCCCCACCCACCTCACCCCCTCCCCAAAGCACCCCCTCCCCAGAGCAGCCCCCTGCCCCGAGCAGCCCCTTGCCCCGAGGAGCCGCCTGCCCCGGGCAGCGCCCCTCCACACGTCCTCCCCAGAAGACCCCCCGCCCCGAGGAGCCCCTGCCCCGAGCAGGACCCCCTCACCAGAGCAGCCCCACCACGCCCCCTCCCCAGAAGAGCCCCCCGCCCAGAGCAGCCCCCTCCCCCAAGAAGGCCCCTGCCCCGAGGAGCCCCCTGCCCCGGGCAGCCCCCCCCACAGCACCCCTCCCCAGAACAGCCCCCTCCCCAGAGCAGCCCCCTGCCCCAAGCAGCCACCCCACAGCACCCCCTGCCCAGATCAGCCCCCTGACCCGAGCAGCGCCCCCACAGCACCCCCTCTCCAGAACAGCCCCCCCCACAGCACCCCTCCCCAGAGAACCCCCTCCCCAGAGCAGCCCCCTCCCCAGAGCAGCCCCCTACCCCAAGCAGTCCCCCACAACACCCCTCCCCAGAACAGCCCCCTCCCCAGAGCAGCCCCCTGCCCCGAGCAGCGCCCCCCACAGTACCCCCTCCCCAGAACAGCCCCCTGCCCTGAGCAGCGCCGCCCATAGCACCCCCTCCCTAGAACAGCCCCCTGCCCCGGGGAGCCCCCTCACCAGAGCAGCCCCCTCCCCAGAGAAGCCCCCCACAGCACCCCCTCCTCAGAACGGCCCCCTGCCCTGAGCAGCCCCCCCACAGCACCCCCTCCCCAGAGCAGCCCCCCGCCCCAAGGAGACCCCTGCCCCGGGCAGCCCCCCCTCCCCAGAGCAGCCCCCCCACAGCACCTCCTCCCCAGAGCACCCCCTGCCCAGAGCAGCCCGTGTTCGCCGTGGCCGATACGACAGCCCCTCCTCCAGAGCAGGAGCCCCTTCCCAGAGGCCTCTTCCCAGCACCACGTTCTGTGCGTCGGATGCGTGGCCTGGGGTCGTGTGTTCTCAGCGCGTGGAACACCGACAGGTTTCTCCTTTTCAGTATTTGCAAAAGATGTATTCGGAAGATGGATCATCACTGCCCGTGGGTGAACAATTGCGTGGGAGAAAAGAACCAGAGGTTTTTCGTGCTCTTCACTGTGAGTCAAAGTCCTCGCGTGCCGACTCGTGTTGAGTTTGTTAACTAGAGCCTTGCCCGGAGCAGGCGAACTTATTCTCCCGTCTGACCAGGTTCTCCGGGACCCGCGTGATAAACCGTGCCGCGGTGGGTAGGACGCACCCCGGCAGGTGTGTCTGCTCATGTTAGTTTAGGTATTGGACGCAGTTTCGTCCTCGCTCGGACACCTTGAGTCACAGGTGCTAACAGCTGGGCGAAACGCGTCCCGCGTCCATCGTGACCTCGGGTGGGCAGCCGGCAACCGCTGGGACTGATTCCTCCCGTCCTTAATTGTGACTGACAACGAGACAGGGTCAACACGCCGACGTGGCCTTTGCTCCTAAAATATGTCATCGCTCCCTGAGTGCTAATCGGCTTCTGTCTTGTTGCAGATGTACATAGCTCTGTCCTCAGTCCACGCTCTGATCCTCTGTGGCCTCCAGTTCATTTCCTGTGTCCGAGGGCAGTGGACCGGTAAGCTCGGTGTGGGTTTCTTTCCCACAAGTGCCCGCCGTGAGGCGGGAAGGGAAAAGCTACAGGAATCGACAAGTTCCTTTAGGAAGGAATACGGGTTTTAACACCGCTGTTTTGCTCGTGGATCGAAGCCACGTGCACAGAATCGTCCTTCCTCAGTCCAGAAGTAGTTGGTGCTGAGTCGCTCTGCAGAGTGGGAGCCTGCCTGGAAGTCAGCATCCTCCCACCAAACCTTGCGTTTGCTTTCTGGTCAGCCAGCTGGGGGTTGTTCCGTGTGGTCCTCACGTCACTGGACCCCCAAAGCACAGCGTGGCAGGAGCGAGTCAGGTGGGCGCTGACTGCCGCGCCCCAGACCGGCCGGCAGGTCAGACAGACTCACCCCCGGGGGGCCTGCAGGGCTGTCCCCTCCCCTAGCTCTCGCTGAAGGTCAGTACGCAGTTGAGCGTGCACGTGCAGTCTTAGCAGGAACCTGGGGTGACGGGGAAGCTGACCGAGAGATGGCGGAGTGGATCTGTGCCTGGAGGGGTGGCCGCCCCCGCCCTGTGGTGAACGGCGAACGTGCCCACTTACGGATGAGCCCTTCCGTCCGTCCGCGCCGGCCTCGGGGCCGGCACCGCGAAGATGCTCCTGTGCGCAGCCGCTGGGCCGTCCCGTGCTTGGGGGGCTGCTGTGCTCTGGTGGCCTCTCACGGCCCGCTCTCTCTCGTTCACAGAATGCAGTGACTTCTCGCCTCCGGTGACTGTAATCCTGTTGATCCTCCTGTGCCTTGAGGGTCTTCTGTTTTTCACGTTCACCGCGGTTATGTTTGGTACCCAGATTCACTCCATATGCAATGACGAAACGGTACGCTTCCTTCTCCGTTGCGCTCGCCCGGCATTTGGCTTGAGTGAGTGGGAAAGGCCAGCGGCCACAACGGGTGCGAGTGTACTAACTCGGGAGGTAGGGCCGTCTCCATAAGCTGCGGCGGGCTCCCTGTGTTGGTCATTCCCCTGTCTGTGCGCCGTGCAGGTTGAGGGATCAGTCGCTTCGAGAGTCAGCAGAGCCGGGCAGAGAGAGCCAGGCTGATTCCCGGTTTCTGGGAGACCCAGCCCCTAGACCAGCTGAGTGGGGGGCAGGGACCCGATGGCCTTCATGCCTCCGCCCTGGAGGGTCTAGGGCAGACACTGGGTAAAGGTGTGTAACAAATGGAAAGAAGGCCGGTGCCCCGGCCCAGAGGACGCGCTCCGCCCTGCCACCACTATATGCGGGTGGCCCCCGGCCGGCCGTGTCTCGTGTTGGTTTGGCCCGTGGCTGCGGCCTGGATGCACTCAGGAGGCCGCGGGGCCGGCCCGGCAAGGAGGGTCTGCCCTGCTGACCGCGAGGCCACACGTCACCTGAGCACGTGGCTGTCCCACGGAACCGGATCCCACACTGTGGCGGTTCCTCTGCCGTGACCGCGGGGCCCGACCCGCGCGTGTCGGGGGCTTTGCCGGTGCTGCCTGCCACCCACCTGCTCTCCTTTCTGCCTCCAGGAGATCGAGAGGCTGAAGAGTGAGAAGCCGACGTGGGAGCGGAGGCTGAGATGGGAGGGGATGCGGTCTGTCTTCGGGGGGCCCCCCTCGCTCCTCTGGATGAACCCCTTCGTCGGCTTCCGGTTGGGGCGGCCGCAGACCAGACCCAGGAAAGGAGGCCCAGAGTTCTCCGTCTGAGGCCCGTCGGCGGACGCGAAGGGATTCAGTCGAGTCCGGAAGGGCGGCGGCAGCTCACCTGTGACCAGTAGGGCGAACGGAACCGACAGGCCAGTTGCCTGCAGCAAGCAGTTTTATGTTTGTAGTCACAGATCGCAGACTGCCCACGTCAGCGACCGGGGGCCGGTTTCCGCCTGTACGACTAACAGAAGGTATGTGGCCGCGTGAAGAAGTGTCACGACCTTCCTGCACACTTAGGGTTCTGGTTCGGGACACTGCATTTTCTAAGAGGTTGTGTGGGGTATTACATGGGTTATTAAAATCCTGTGTCCTAAAGCTGCTTTTTTCAGTCATGAAGAGAAAAAAACAAGTCAATCCAGTGAATGAGAATTCTCCAGCTTAACGGTTTCAGGGCGTTCCTGTTGGCCCTGGGATTCATTAGTGCGCGCCCTTGATCGAGGAGGGGCCCTGACACAGAAAACACTTTGGTCTCGATGAGCTTCGATACTTTGCACTGAGTTTGCAAACGATCTGTGCACTGAACGGTGAAGGTGGCCTTCGGCACGCGCCCACTGCCCCGAAGAGGCCGCTTCGACCCTGTCGGCAGGTCTGCGTGTGTGCGCGCGCGCGTGTGCTTAAGATGGGCGGTGTTGTTGCGGCAACCTAACAGGTAACAGCTGCGTGCGGCCGGCGAGCTGCTTTCCAGAATCCGAGGTTTCAGGGATGAGGGGAGAGCTGCCTCGGGACCCTTGTCCCCTGGGGCTTGTCATGAATTATGAATGTATTGCATTTTGGAGAATGTCTTGATCCAAAGAACAATCACTCCCGTGTGGTCCTTCGTTGCCCTCCTGTTTTGACTTTATTTTCCAGGTCCCGAGTGCGTGAGGGCCTCGGAACTGGTGTTTTTTTTTTGTTCCAGCCACATCAGGAGTGTCCAAGCGGCACTTCGGTGAGAAGTCTCGCGGCGGCCGGGTACGCCGTGCGGCCGGATGCCGCTGCCGGGGGTGGAGGGGGGCGGGCATGGCCACAGACACTCGCAGAGAGACACGGGCGGCACGGAGGACGTGAGGGGACCCCAAGGCAGAGCCCCGGGACCCCGAGCCTCAGTCACTCGCAGAGTATTCAGGACGGCAACAGCTTTATTTTTTGTGTCGTTCATGTTTGTTTTTCCACCACGTCCCAAGCGATCCAGTAGGACCTTTGGTGCAGAGCTTAAACTTCCATCAGACAGCAAACAGCTCCCCTCCGTGGGGACTCGCCTTAAACTTGCTCGGTCTGTACCTGTTTTGCGGGACTCCGGACGAAGCGGTCCTTGACAAAGCCCGAGGCTCTCCTCCAAGCCTGCCTGCACGCTGACGAGAGCCGGTGTTCCCCTCCCGGCTTCTACGCCTTTCCGTTCACCCGTGAGCTGTTTGGGTTTGGGTTTTGGTTTTAACGAACCCGCACCCTGTCCCAGTCAGGCTTCCGCCCCTGCTGACGCAGACCCACGGGGGACCTACCCGAGACACGCAGCTGTAGCCAGGCGAGCAAAGCGGAGGGATGTCCCGGAGACGGACTGAGAGCCCCGGGGGAGGGGCCGTGTCCCCACCAGAGGGACAGGCCCCAGGGGCCCAGACGCGGCGAGCCGCCAGGAGTCGTGCTGCGTCACGCGTCTACACATCCGTTGTCCGCGGTGGGCGCGTGTGTCCGGCTTCGGTGTGAGGCTTTTAACGTGTGTACCTGTTTATCAATAAAAAGTGGTCCAAGTGGTGGATTCCCGTGAGACTCGGCAAGTGTGTGCAGGTCCGGTGTCCTCGCCGCCTCCAGCACCGCCCGTATGCGACGCGCGGCGGCCCCTGCCGGCCCCAGGCGCTTCGGTAGGTGGCGCGGGTCCTCGCACACTGTCGCTGTCTTCGGTAGTTGGCTTCTCCCTGGTTCCCGGCACCCGCGGCCCGGCAGGTGCCGTCACTCCCGCGGCGTTGGCCAAGCCCCCAAACGCTCCGGCGCCCTGACGAGCGGCGTGGGCCCTCGGCGCTGCCCTCGCGGACTTTGCCGCGTCCACACTTCACATCTGCTCCGGCGGGGCGCCTGGCGTCCCACTTCGCTTGGTTGTGAGCATTCCTGCAGTGTTTCTGGTGGCCTTTGAAATAAAAACACTTTTTAAAAAATCCGTCTCGTGGATCCGGAGCCCCGGCGCCTACAGCCTCATTTGACAGACGTAGCATTTGTGCTCGAGGGAGCCACGGGCCCGTGAGCGGGCGGCCGGGCCGGGCACTCCCACCGCCACAGAGGGAGGAAGGGCCCGCACCATCCCGTGAGGCGCCTGCTGGCATCCCAGACGGGTGGGAACACGGAGACACGGCCCTGAGCGCAGACGCCGGGCCGGCGGCGACCCTCAGGCTCGCGTCCACGCAGGATTTTGCTGCCACGTGCCCCGTGTCCCTCCTCTAAGGGTGTGACGCTGACTCCGTCCACAGGAGTGTGACAGTGGGGTTAAGATGGAGAGGGAAAACATTATCCGAGTAGAAAGGTGGCTAATCCCGTCTTCCATCGTACGTGAACTCGTTTCGGCCGCCTGAGCGGAGAAGAGCGTCCCGCGGGTGGCCCGGAGTGGCATTCCGACGCTCTCGATGAAAGGGTAAGTGGCCTACACTATGGACCGGGGACCAGATTTAAGACCGTCTCCAATTTGAGCAAAGACACCCCAAAGACACAAAGTGAAGATACGCTGCTACAGATCTGCGACTGGTTTCGCTTTGCTGTTTTAAAAGCTCGCTTATTTAGAGAGAGAGGGAGAGAGAGAATCCAGGCAGGCCCCACACTGTCCGCGCGGAGCCTGACGCGGGGCTCGACCTCACGAGCCTCGAGATCATGACCGGAGCCAAAATCAAGAGTCGGACGCATCACCGACTGACGGAGCCACCCGGGCATGCCAGGTTTCGCTTTTGATCTGCCGGAGCAGGCAGGGCTCTGTTGCCAGGCCCGATGGGAAGGGCGAGGAGATGGTACGCACAGCACATCTGCCGTCTGGGGCACGCTGCCGACTTTTCCTTCCCCTCCCCGCTCGCCCCCTGTATCCGCACCCCGATACCGTACGACAGCTCGAGATGGCACAACAAATGCTGCTAAACCAAGTAGGGTCCTGCGACGGGGTTTGTTCCTAGAGCTAACGGTGCCGTGTGTGTGCCCTGTTCCCTGTCACTAAGTCTCCCTCCGCCCCAGCCCGCCTCCCTGGTTACGGGGTGGTTCCTGCCTTGCCGCCCGCCCTGCTCCAGGAGCCTTGGCTTCTCCAGGGGTGCCACATAGCCGTCCCGAGACGCATGCGCTCAGGCTCCCCGCCCCCCGGGGTCCACATCTGGATGCCACAGCTGCCCCAGCACATTTCTCTGCCAGCTCCCTGAGAAGGTTCGAGGTTGTCAGCACATTAGCCTGTTTGCACATACCTGTATCCCACGGTCGTCTCGGCTGACGGGCGCCGTAAGCCAGACTGCGGGTTCCGATTCAGTCTTTGACCTGCTGAAGAGGGTCTGTGCCTCCTCGGATGGAACCCCATCTCCTCTGCTCAGGCTCACGCACCCCTTCTGTCTCAGACACGTGCCTTTCACTTTAAAAAAAAAAAAAGTTTTCCTTTAAGGTTTATTCATCTTTCAGAGACAGAAAGAGGCAAAGCATAAGTGGGGGAGCGGCAGAGAGAGAGGGAGACACAGAATCCGAAGGAGGATCCAGGCTCCGAGCGGTCAGCACAGAACCCGATGCGGGGCTCAAACTCACAAACTGCGAGACCATGACCTGAGCCGAAGTCGGACGCTCAACCGACTGAGCCACCCAGGCGCCTTTCACTTCTGGGGGCCGGGGGTGCTGTGCTGTGTTACGTCTTTGCGAACTTCATCCTGTCCACTTTGTTTTTCTCCTACAGATTGAATGTCGCACTGCCTAGACTGGTCCTCTGATTTTCTTTCTTACCGTCTATTCTTTGTTTCCTGGAAATATCCTTAACTTTGTCTCCTAGGTGGATGTTTTATTCAGGCAGTGGTAGTTTTAATATCCGAGAACCTTTTGTTTATCCTTTGTTCTTTTCTCCCTTTCTTCAAAAAACAAAAAAAAAACCACCCAGCTTTTTAAAAAACTGGTTTTAGATTTACAGCAAAACTGTGGGGAACGTTCGGTGGGTTTCCGAATGCCCTCGTTCCCCACTCCCGGCCCCCAGCAGAGGGCACCTCTGTTATAGTGGTGAGCCGACCCGGACGCTTCGTTTCACCCAAAGCCCGTAGTTGACATTCGGGCCCACTCTCAGTGTGAGCTCTGTGGGTTTGGAAAAACGTGTAAGGACAGGTGTGCACAGGTATCTTTACTGCCCTGAAGAAACCTCTGGGCCCCGCCTGTTCGTTCCTTCCCCTCCCCCCACCCGGCAGCCCCTCATCTTTACTGTCTTCATAGCTTTGTCTTCCAGAAAGCGTCGTGTCGTTGGGCTCAGACCAGATGCACAGACCATTCAGATTGGCTTCTGTCACTTAGTGATGAGCATACGCGTTTCCTCCGTGACTTTTCGTGGCTCGGGAGCTCATTTCTTTTTAGTGTGGAGTGATAACTTCGTTGCCTGGGTGTGCCACAGTTAATTTAGCCACCCACCTCTGGAAGGGCATCTTGGTCACCACCCAGCTCCGGCAGTTACGAGGAAAGCTGCTACAGACGTCCGTGTGCGGGTTTCTGTGTAGACCTAAGTTCTCACCCCGTGTCTTCTGCCTGGAGTTGTGCAGTCGAATCCATTTTGAGTTGAGTTTTGTGTAGGTGGGAAGGTAAGGGTCCAATTTTCATTCTTCTGCATGTAGATCTCCAATTTTCCCACCACCACCATTTGTTGAAGAGACTGTCCTCTCCCCATTATGCGCTTTTAGCACCCTTGTCAAAGATCAGCTGACCATAAATGCCTGGGTTTATCTCTAGGCTCTGTTCCGTTCCATCGGGCTGTATGTTTGTGCTTATGCTATTACCATACTGTTTTGATTACTGTGGCTTTGTAATATATTTTGAAGTGAGGAAGTGTGATACTGAAGCTTTATTCTTTGTTCTCATGATTGATTTGGCTATTTGTCATCGTTTCGTAGTTCTAGATGAAGTTTTAAATTATTTTTCTATTTCTTTAAAAAACGCCATTGGGACTTTGACAGGGATCATTTTGAATCTGTAGATCAATTTGGGTAGTGTGGACATTTTAATGATCCAATCCATGAACATGGGATGTATTTCCATTTGTGTCTTTAACTTCTTTCACCAATATTTTAGTAGTTTATACAAAGTTCTCCTTATAAGTTTATCCCCAAGTACTGTATTCTTTTCGGTGTAAGTGGAATTGTTTTCGGAATACCCTCTTCAGGTAGTTTGTTGTTAGTGTATACGTATGTGACTGATTTTTTGCATGTTGATTTTATATCTTGCATCTTCTATTACATTTGTTTCTTAGTTTTAACAGTCTTTTTGTTTTGCTTTATTTTTTGTAGAATCTTTAGAGTTTTCAATATATAGGATTAGGTCATCTGCAGACAGGGACAGTTTTATTTCTTCCTTTCCAATTTGGATGCATTTTACTTCTTTTTTGTGTTTAAGTGCTCTGGTTAGGATTTCCAGTACGATACTAAGAGTGGTGAAATGGGCATCCTTGTTCCTGATTTTTACTGCTGAGTGTGATGTTAGCTGTAGACTTTTCACACATATATTATGTTGAGGTACGTTCTATTTATAGTTGAGTTTTTTTTTTTTTTTAATCATGGAAGGGTGCTGAATTTTGCCAGATACCTTTTCTTCATCTGTTGAGATGAGTGTGAGATCCTTATGCTTTATTCTGTTAACGTGGCGAATCATATGAATTGATTTTTGTTTGTTGAAGCACCTGTGTGTTCCAGGGATGACTACCGCTTGGTTGTGGCGTGGGGTTCTTTTAATCTGCTATCGGATTTGGTTGGCTGTTGTTTTGTTGAGGATTTTTGCATGTCCTCTCATAAGAGATACTGGTCCGTGGTTTTCCTGCAGCGTCTGTGTCTGGCTGTGGTGTCAGGGTAATGCTGGCCCCGTAAAATGAGTTTGGAAGTGTTTCCTCCTTTTCGGTTTTTCCAAAGAGTCTGAGAAGGACAGGCATTAATTCTCTCTTAAATATTTGGTAGAGTTCACTAGGGAAGCCATCTGGTCCTGGACTTCTCTGTGTTGGGGGGGGGGGGGTTGATTACTGATTCAATTTCAGTATTATTTACAGGACTGTAAAGACTTAATAAAATCAGAAACGAAGGAGGAGACATCACAACCAATGCCACAGAAATAAAAACGGCCACAGGGGACTACTATAAGCAATCATATGGCGCCTCACTGGACACCGAGAAGAGAGCGCCTTGCCAGAAACGTACAGCCTATCAAGACCGAGTCACGAAGAAACAGCATAGCACTCAGAAAGAACCGACAAGGACAAGTGCCGGGGGTGTGTGCGGGGAACAGGACGCTCTGCGTGAGTGTTCCGGGGTGCAGCCGTGTTCATGGCACATATTTTGAGGAAGGATTTTTTTGGGAGGAGGAACTTGAGACCTCAAACTGATGAACAAGGAGCATTTCCACTAAAGGAAATGTTTGACTTCACCATACTTCGTCTTTCATTCCTCTTCTCATTTTGATGGTCATCCTTGGGGACGCCAAGGAGGGAGGAAGGTGGGGGCTCCTACCCGGCCCAACAGTTCCCAGGGGAACCCCAAACAGACAAGCACCCAACCCTGCTGCAGGGCACACGAACCTCCGAGAGCCTGAAAGTGGCCACAGGAACGTCTGCGAGGTGACGGCTCGGACGTGAACTTGGCCCCTGCACGTTTTCCGGGAAACACAAACACAGCAACTCCAGGAAAGACTGGACGAGCGCAGAGGTCCACGGTGACGTCACTCGATCCCACGGAAGAGACTCGCTATCGCCACTGTCACGCTGCCTCCTTTCTCGTGTCTGCCAACCCAGATCCTAGAGGTACCCGGCCCGTCGTGCAGCCGTCTCTCTCGGGACCGAGTCGGGCAGTGGGCGCTCTGCTGCGTGGATGAGATTTTCTTCGGTGCCGGCACATCCCAAGGAGATGATGAGATGGGAGCAGGCTTGTACGTTCACTTAGGACCCTCGTGCCCCTTGGGTTCTTCTTAACAGTGGTCCCACGCGTGGGCCCTTGGGTGCAGAAGCTCAGTAAACACAGCATTATCCTGACTTCACGGTCAGGCTCGGCCGTGTCACGGGCACGACCTACAAGGTGGCGCGCCAGCTCTGAAATCCCTTCTGTGACAAGCTCCTAACGTGGGGCGACCGAACGCGACGTGCCCCTTGGCCACGGGAAGGCATGCGTGTGTGTGCGAGGACAGTACCCACGTACAGCGGCTGGCCCTCCGAAAACCCAGTGGCTTGTCTTCACCTGGCCAGTAGAGTTTGCACGAGTTCTGAGAGGAGCTCCCAGTGCAAGGTTTAATAATAACGATGCCCAGGACACCATTTCGACATCTGCAGTTTCCAAGATGCCCTCCTGGACCTGATCGCATCTCAGTACAACCTTGAGGCAGATAACACTGTGCGCATTTCATACACCAAAAGACCGAGGCTCCCTGAGGTTACAGAAGGTCCTCACTAGGGAGGGAAGGAGGAGGATCCCACGTGGCCATTCTGGCTAGAATCATCTAGTTCTCCTCTGTTTTTATTTTTCTAAGTACTGAGTTTAAAAAGTAATAAAAATATCTTCTTTGTTTTTTATTTGTGTTAGAGAGAGAGAGAGAGAGAGAGAGACAAAGCACGAGTGGGGGAGGGGCGGAGAGCGAGTGAGAGAGAATCCCAAGCAGGCTCCTCACGGTCAGCGCAGAGCCCAACACGGGGCTTGAACTCACGAAACCACGAGATCACGACCTGAGCTGAAACCGAGAGACCGACGCTTAACCGACTTGACCACTCAGGCGCCCATAAAAAAACCCTTTCTGAATAAACAAATCGAAAACAGTAACACGAATTGCATCTTTCACCGAGGTTATTTCAGTAATATTTTTAGCACACACTTCTGAACTGCAGAATATAGCCTCAAAACGCCATAGTTGTTTCCAGGCTGCATCACGGCCCCGCGACCCCCCTGTGCGCTCGAGCGACGCCCGTCCACGTCCCCGTGACCCCTTCCCTCCAGAGAAGCCTTTGTGTTGGTCCCCGCACGTGTGCAGGTGCTGGGGCCCAACCCGGGATTTCTGGGCTCTGCTCCCATATTCAGACCTCATACGTCAGTGTCTGGGATGTGTGTGTCCACACCTTAACATTCCCTAGCTCAGACTCCAGACCCACGTGGTCTTTTCTCTGTGAGTTTAACGCAAATCCTGGGGAGGGTGGGGGCGGGGGGGGGCAGAGCTGGGTCAATGGCCAGGACACGGCCACCGCAGCCTTCATCAAAGCCTGCAGGAGCCAGCTGCGGAGAGAGGGCACCTGGGGAGAGGGAGGGCACTCTGGCCCCAAGGGTCCCAGGCGGTGAGTCGGAGAGGCTGCTCCGGGACCCACGGGTGGCTCCTGGTGGCCATTTATGTCTAACATTAACAGCAGCGACTTCATAATCATGTGAGAAGCTGGCTGACTTCCCAACTCACCTGGTCATCCGGAAGCAGCTGACAGAACTCCAGGAGCACCAACTTCTGCCGCTTACGTCACCTTGGTGGCCGGGTCCCTGTGCGGGCGGCCAGCCCAGGGGAGGGAGCGCTGAAAGGGAAAGGGGTCGGCTCTCAGCGTGGTATCAGCATCATGCCACCAGAGGGCACCACCAGACCACAGATGTCCCCGTGCCACGCAAGCCACAGACTCCTACCCGGGGCTCTTTCAGGCCTGTGGTCCACACACGCTTATGGACACCTAATGCCTACTGTGTGCCAGTGAGGCCTCTGCCCTCAGTAGACATCAGTATGACAAAGAGAATACACAGTTATATACTGTGACTCGTGCTATAAAAGAACAGCAAGGAGAGGGAACATCAGGATGGACATCACGGAGAGTGAGAAATCAGGTAAGGGCCAGGGAGAGAACAGCCATGCAAAGGCCCTGGGGCAGGGAAAGGCTGGTTTACTGCAGTCTATCCACTAGGTTAGTGAGAGTTCCGTCTCTTTGACATCAACCCGGAATGGGAGCTGCTTAAAACCAGAGAATGCTGGGGCGGGAGGAGCTGCTGGAGGCCCACATGGCCCAGCCTGCTGGGCTCACAGAAGGGGCCCGGGGGCTGACAAATGCCCACACGAACGGTCGCCGGCCAGGGGAGGCAGAGGCTCAGCCAAAGCAGGTTTCCTAAAGCACAGGCTAGCCGTCTGCAGACAGGCCTCTGAAGACGAGGGACTTCAGACACCTTCCTCCGGGGTGGGCAGCCAGGGTCCTCGGTGGGCACACCGAGGGCAGTGGGAGCAGGGGTGACGTCTGCCGTGGAAAGCAGGGGACGGGGGCCGAGCAGCCAGGAGGGGTCTGTGCACGGCTTTTCTCCGACCTCAGTCTAGGTCAGACCCCGTCATCTGGGCAGCAGGGGCAGTGGCCTGCTGGGTGACCTGGGTAGCCTGCCGGCGAGGGGCTCCATTCGACACCCTGACAGCTCGGTGACCAGGTGGCGCCCGTGAGGGTCCCCGCTCCACGGGCGGATTGGCTCCGAGTGGCAGTGGAATGTGGCGGAAAGAACCTCCCAGATGCGGCTACGGTTCCCATCCCTGCCACCTTCCAGCCGCGTGGCCTGGGGCGCCGCCTTCCCCTCCGTGCCTCAGTGTCCTCGTCTGTGAGATGATGGCTAACGGTTCTGCCTCGTGGGGTCTGCGGGGGGACTGGAGCCATGGGGCTGGCCGCGACGCCTGTGTGTGGCAGGTACTCGAGAAACGTAGTGCCCGCTACGGGGTGGGGGCTTCGCGGCCACGCAAGACCTCACGCCCGCCCGCCGTGCAGCAGGCGGTTGGGTTCCTCGTCCGTCTCTTTCGCCCTTCTCTTGGTTTTTCCGGACTAACCCTGTGTTCTCGCCTGAGATGGTCTTGCGGGCTTTTTTTTTTTCTTTCTTTTTTTAAACAAATAAAAACTCAAGCAGCTCGACAAAACCGAGTCCGTTTACAACAAAGTCCCACCAGAGGAGACGTTTAAACAGGCCACGGCTTAGGTCTCGAGAAGCCAGAAGCATCTCGATGTTCGCCCGGGCCTTTCTCCGCTGGGGGTTCTTTTCCACCCGCCCTCCCTTCTCCCAGCAGAGCCCGAGGAGGTGGGGGCGGCCGTCCAGGCGCTGGACCAGGGGTGGGCACTCTGCCCCCGGCTGCGGGAGACGCTGCGGGCCGGTGCTTGACCCGGATGTGGCCCCGGGGCTTTGGTAAAATACCTTGAGTGAGTCTCACGCGTACAAATCAGGAGAGCTCACCTGGAAATGCAGAGTCACGGCTTCCCTGGGTCCCGGTTCCTACCTGGCCAACCTAGCTGGCAGCCGCTCCCCTAAATGCACACGTGCCCGGGACAGCATTTAAATTGTTTTTATTTTTATTTTTTAAAGTGAGCTCTGCACAGTGTGGGGCTCGAACTCACGACCCCGAGACCAGGTCGCATGCTCTGCCGACTGAGGCAGCAACGGCTTGTTTTTCTTTTGAAATAACGTATCGAAGCGAAGTTCGCGTGACATAAAACTAACCGTTTTAAAGTCAGCAGTCGAGTGGCATTCCGTGCCCTCCGAGCGTTGGGCACCCCCACCCCAGGAAGCCCCGCGCCCGTCAGCTGCCGCGCCACTCCTCCCCCGCTGGGACCACCCATCCGCTTTGCCTCTGTGGGTTTGCGCCTGCCGGACGCTTCTTATAGACGCAGTCGCACAAGTACGGTCGCCTCCCTTCACGTGGCGCGACTTCAGGGGCCACCCGCGTCATAGCCCGGGTCACAGCTCCGTCCCCCACCTCGACACGCGTCTACCCCCGGGAGCCCAGCCCCTGTCCCCACCCCACCGAGACTGCTGGCTCCCTGCAGCCCCAAGGGCCACTCACGCTAGCAGCTGGCATCCTCTCCGGGAGCACGGGCCCAGACGGCCGGCCACAGAGTGACGTCCTGGCCGGTCCCTGCCCGGACATTCACACCCATGTCTGTGTGCACGCGTGCGTTACGCGATGGCCACATAACTGTCGGGCACTTGGCTGTTTTTCACTCGATGGTGTATCTTGGGGATCATGCCACACCTACGCAGAGACCCCCACCTTGTTCCCTGCTGCACAGGGTTCCACTGCACGGCTGCCACACCTACGTGGGGAGGGAGGTCCCCGACCCTCCACCACCGTGACCCTCGGGTGTGGGCCAGCCCTGCCTGCGCTCCCACACCCAGCCTGGCCGAGCCCTGGGCCCCATGCTGGATGGGAGAGGGAGGTCAGAGATGTCCTCTGGTTTCCTGGCCTCTAACCTCCCAGGACCAACGCCTGACGGCATTTGTACCTCACGGACAGGGGGGAGATGCCTATTAATTGAATGAATGAAAAAGTGAATGGCTCCTTCTCATTGTTTAAGGCCTAGATCAGATGTCACCTCCTCCAGGAAGCCTTCCCAGGGTCTTGGCCCTTCCTCTGGGCCCGCAGGCCCCTACGCTCAGCACAGCACGTAAGCCCACTGGTTGTGGCCGATGGGTGCGGTGTCGGCGGCCACCACACTGGCCTCCACTGGTCCTGGTATCTTCCAGGGGTGGGCAGGACCCCAGCACAGAGCTAGGGGTGAACGGAGAGGCAACGATGCCCGGTACGCAGCCAGGGGATGAACGGACGGGGAAATTCACATCTGTCGTCATCAGCGCCACATCTAAGCACAATGAACAGTTTCTAGGTGCCCCCAGCTCTGCAGTCACACCCATTTTGCAGACGAGGAAGCTGAGGCTTTGAGAGATTCAGCATCTTGCGTGATGCCACACGGTTCCTAAGCGGAAGCCCGGCTGACCCACTGACCACATCTCTCCGGCTCTTCCCCACCCTCCTGTCGGGGCTGGAAGGGACCACAGGAGCAGAGTGTGCTGGGGAGGCTGGGTGGTGAGCCGAGGTTCAGGGGGAGGCGGGAAACACGACCCACGTCCTGGCCCTCTCCGGGGCGCCGGCGTGGAGCATGAGGACAAGGGGGAAAGAGGTGACCCCGTGGCCGCGTTGTGTTTGCACACACTCTGTATAAGAACCAAGGCTGGGGACCAAGCCCTTGGCAATGGGAGGGAAGGGGCTGGACAAAGAGCCAGCCCCCGAGGAGACCCACCGGACCGTCCTCAAAGCCATTCCCCCACCCCGGGCGCCTCCTGAGGCTGGGGCCGCCATATTGGCCCCAAAGTCCAGGTCATGATCTGCCCCCCTCACCGCTCCTTTGGGGACAGTGGGAGGGAGGAACCCGTGCACTGAAGGGAGACTGGGGATGTCAAAGGGCTTTGGCTAAAAGAGGAGAAGCAAAGCGGAGCCAGGAGCTCGTAAGATGATGCGCACGCACAAGTACGTCTACACGACGGGTCCCCCCCCCCCCCTGATTAGAGGATGTCTTCGCCCACTCAGCTTCCTCCTCGTCCTCCCTGCCTGCCAGAGTTCTGTTGTTCCCAGGCTGGTTCCAGGTTTTAGGCAGAACTGGGGGGAAATAGAGGGAACCAGGACCTACAGAGGCAGGAGAACCCAGGTGAGGGTTCTCCCCCTTATTGTGGAGACTCCAGACCCTAGAGAAAAGCGATGGGAAAACCAGCAAAACCGGGGAGAGGAGGCCTATCTTCATCATCGGGCAGGGTTGAGGCCGGGGAGGGGGGTGCAAGGCCAAACACAAAAGCTGGATTTGGGGGGTGAGGTCTGGGGTCGCTGCAGGGGGGTAAGGGAGTCGTGGAGAAGCAGCTGCAGGATTTGGGAACCCTGATGGTGGGTTAAGAAGCGGATTCCCTTAGGGGCTCAGTCAGTTAAGCGTCGGACCTCAGCTCAGGTCATGATCTCACGGTTTGTGAGTTCAAGGCCCGCACTGGGCACTCTGCTGTCAGCACGCAGCCCGCTTCGGATCCTCTGTCCCAACCCCTCCCCGCCCCCCCCCCCCGCCCCTCCCCTGCTTGCTCGCTCACTCTCAAAAATAAACATTAAATTTTTTTTTAAGTAGATCCCCTTAATGTTTCTAGGGCATTGCAAGTACAACTCCAGATTCCTTGTGGATCACACTTGCCTGCAATGCCGTCCAGACTGTGCTATCTGGAACCCCAGCTCGTACTAGGGTCACATCCACAAAGCCCATCTCACAACGAAGAAATAACGTAATCCTTCACAGCTCGGAGAGGCTGGGGGTGTCATCATCCCACATCTAAGATGACAGAACGGAGGCACAAGGAGGTCACGTGTGTGGCCCAAGCTCACGGAGCTAGAAAGGGGCCAGACCGGGACGAACCCCGTGTTCTCCGGACCCCAAACGCTGACCTCTTTTCTCTACCCAGCTCTGCCCCTGGGGAACGATCCTATGACACCGAATCGTCTCTCTCTCTCTCAGAGTTCAGTGTTTGGGGCCAAACCTGAGTGAGGTTTGCTGCTTCCTCTGAAAAGGTTGGCCTGACCTCAGGGCGCCAATGCCCGGCCACCGGCAAGAATCCCCCGTTGGTGGGGACGGGCTAGCGGGCAGGCTTTTCTGGACACAATTCGGTAGAGACTCAGATGACCCAACAGACACTCTGGCTGACTTCTGTGGTCGAGACACACGGGACAATTGCAAGGTGTCAAGGGTGGCAATGCCCAGCGTTGGCACGGAAGAGTGGGGGATGGGCTCCTCCAGTCTGTGCTGGTGGGAGTTTAAACGTGTACCACTTTTTGGAGAGCCGGCTCGACGCTGTGAATCCAATGACTTCAAAAACACGAGGTCTTTGACTCGGCAGCTCCACTTCGAGAAAACACAGCCCCAGGAAATAACCCTGCACGAGGTAATCATTCTCCTTCACGCATCCGTGGGCCTCAGACGGAGGGCCCCGCGTGGCCGGTGGAGTTCGCATCTGACTGCTCGACTGGAACAATTTTCTCCCACGGGCTGGCTGTGCTGCCCCCCAAATGGGACGGCATGGTGGCTGCTTTTAAAAATAGCACCTAATGAGGCATACAAATTTCTATTTATGTCGTGGGGCTCGGCTTCCCATCCCAGAAGCCACAGGGTTTTCAGTCCGGAGCGGACCTTAGGGATTTTCGAGTCCAACACTTCCCAAAGCGTTATCGCCTGAGAGGGCAAGTTAAAGGGCGGGTGCGATGCTTTTGGGGAGCGAATGATCACGGGTGACAGGAAAGTGGAACCTGTTCTTCCCTGCAGGACTTCTCAGGGCCTTTGCCATACGGTGGGCACTGCAGGCAGAGGGAGGGTGCGGTGTTTCCGAGCCATGTTTGGCCGCTGCCTTCATCTTCTGGGGGCTGCTGTGACAAAGGACCAAGAGCTGGGGGTCCTGAAGCAAAGGACGTGTTCTCTCACAGCTCTGGTGGCCGCGGGCCCGAGATGAAGGCCTCGGCGGGGCCGAGCTCCCTCTCATGGCCCCAGGGGACGATCGGTTCTTGGTGGCCCCAGGCCACCAAATTTCCTCTTCCTACAAGGACCCCACATCTTTGCAGCAGGGCCCACCCCACCCTAGTACGACCACCTCTAAACTTGACATCTGCTAAGACTCTATTTCCAAATAAGGTCACGTGTTACAGGTGGCCACGAATGGTCGGGCCAACTGTTCACCCCGACACAGACGGAAAGCCCTCTTAGCCTTCTAAGCTGGGGAGGCCCCTGACCTGCCTCATTGGGACGGAACGTAGGGGCGGTGAGGGGGAGGGGCACAGGGACAGCAGTGGGGAGCCCCCGGTGAGTTCCAGGCGAGAGGAGATGTGGCTCGGGCCAGGAGGAGGCAGGTGCAGGTCGGGGGAAGTGGCTGGCCCTTGGGCTGCATTTTGAACACCCAGCATCTGAACGTGTGACCCCAGAAAATGAGGCATCCGGGGGTAGGGGCCCGAGACGTCAGAATGACAGAGGTGCCCTCAGGGGGGACAGCCAGCTGGTTACCAGACAGTTTCGGGAGGTCTGTTTTGCCACCAACGACGAGCCGGTCCCCCAGTACAGCCGTCAGCCCCAGCTGCAGCCCGCTCCTGTTTCCAGAGAGGTCCCACTCCCAGAATGGCCCACGACGCCCCTCGGCCCCGAGCCACCTCCCATCTCACGCCCCAGGGGCCTACGCTCTGCCTTGCACCCCAACTTTCTGCGCCCCAGAGTGGCCGGACCTTCCGCCGGTCACTCCCCCTCTAGGGGCCTTGCTGTCCCCTTCTGAAATACGGGGTTCCAGGGCTGGAAGGCGGTCATCTGGCGGTCACCCTCCCAGCCCCCGTGGCCCTGCAGAAACAGCACCCCGCCCACACGCACGGGGCCCACGGAGCCTTCCCGGCAGGCGGTGTGTGCCTGGCCTGTTCTGGGGACGGAAGGCCGTACCCGGTCTGACCCCCCGCTCCAGGACGGGCGCCACTGTGGGTGCTCAGCAGACAACAGGGCCTGCACAGTGCAGGAGAGGTCACCTGGGTGGGGAGGCTCCTGTGGCTTCTGGTGGCTCTCAGTGGCGGTGCGGCTTGGGCTGGGCTGACCAGTCGGGCTCCAGGCGTCCAGCGGCCACAACCTCAGGCCTGGACGGAGCCCGCTTCTGTTTCGACAGGGCCGAGGGCGGTGTGAGCTCAGGGAAACGGGTCGCGCTGCCCGGGCTGGAGTCACCGACCAGCTCGCTGCCCCACAGTCGCCTCCCAGGCTCTCCACGAAGCAGGTCACAGAGCCAGGCGGCTGTCCTCATTTGAGCTCGGAAATTTCTTGACCTCTCCCCTCTGCCGGGAACTCCGAGGACTCGGTCCAACATCTGGGCGGGAAGGAGGCTGACCCGGGCGGGCAGCGGGAGACGCGGTTGTGGAGAGCTGAGCGACGGCGTGGGCGTGGGGAGCCCCCCGAGAGCCTTGGTTTTTCCATCTGGGAAACGGGGTGTCGCCGGCCGCCTTCCCTTCAGAAAAGAGCAGCTTAGCCCCCAACAATGGAGGAAGCCCGTAAGCTGTGGACAGAGGCCAGCCTTGCCTTTGGACGTGTTCAGATGGGAGGAGACCAGCACGTTCTCTCGCGTCCGTCTGAGCGGTGACCGGAGGGTGACAGCGGCAGTGGGCGCGGGCAGGTCCCGGGGCTGTTGTAACAAAGGGCCACCAGCTGGGAGCTTAGCCCAGCGGAGGCGCGGTTCTGGAGGCGGGGGGTCTAAGGTCAAGGTGCGGGCAGGTGGCCCTCTCTCTCAGGGACGCTCGCTCGCTGCCCCGGCTTCGGGCGCCCCCGGCAGTCCTGGCGTCCCTGGGCTTACCGACCTGTCACTCCAACCTCCACCTCCACCTCCAGTGTCACTTGCCCTCCTCCCGGTGTGTCTGTCTAAGTTCCGCTCTTCTCACAAGGACCCCGGTCACTGGATCGAGGCCCACCCTAATCCAGCACGACCCCATTCCCCCGGACATCTGCAAAGACCCTATTTCCAAATCAGGGCACTCACAGGTTTGGGGGTAACCTGTCTTTCTGAAGGACATGTCCTTCTCGTGCTGACGGCCCCCCTGGCCATTTTGGGGGAGGGGGGACAGCCAGGCACAGCCAGGGACCCCTGGGCTGTCCCACCTGCCCTCACAAACATACGTTCCGCGTGTTTCCCTCCCGGGGGCGGCCGGCCAGAGGTCAGCCAGCTGCCCGCTGGCAAAGCCAGGCCAGGGCTGGGCCGTGACCCGGGGACGGAGCCCAGCATCCCAGCACCAGCCCCGCACCCAGGCCGAGTCAAGGATGGGCGGTGAGAGCAGGAACTCCCGGCAGAAAGAAACAGGTGCCTTTGCCTATCGGATCGCAGAATGGCTTGACCTTGTCGAGAGGGCCCCGTGTGACTTCCAGGCCATGTGCACAGACCCCACGGCAGCACCAGCCCGGCCAGTCCCCTGGACCGGGACCGGATTGGCTCACGCGCTCCCTGGAGGCTGGCCCCGCACGGGGTCCAAAGAACACACTGCCCAGAGAGGTTTGGGGACCAGCCTGAGGTCACACAGCCAGCAGTCAGGGTCTACGCGACGGGCCAGGGGCCTTGCCTCCCGTCCTGCCAGCAGGAACCTCGTAGCCTTTATCTACCAGGATGGCGTCTGGCAGAAAAATCTCTGCACACGGGAACCGGGGCGGCCTTCCTCACAGCTTTACAGCGGCAGCCAGGAAGAAAATGTCACCCTCGCATGCCCATCCTGCCTGGGAGCCGCCGGGGGCTCAGGGCAGCTGGACTCCCCGCTTGGGTCTCTGGAGGTCACGTCACTGAGCATCCGCTTCCTCCGCGGCGACACGATCACGAGCTGCAAGGCCTGAGTGGCCGAGAGGATTAGGGACCTCCTCCCAGCAAGCAGGCACACAGTAGGTGCCTGGAAAAGGTGACGTTTCGATTTTCTATTGCTTCTGGAACCAGTTTCTGCCAACGTAGCAGCTCAAACGACACCGACTGTCCGCATCCTGGAGGTCAGAAGTTGAGCACAGGTCTCACTGGGCTCAATCAAGGTGTCGGCAGGGCCGGGTTCCTTTCGGGGGCTCCAGGGGACCACCCCACTCCCTGCCTTTCTAGCTTGTAGCTGGGTGTTTTCCTGGGCTCCTGGCCCTTGCAGCGGTGTTCACAGCCAGGAAGTATCTTCCCGAGCCGCCTTCTCTTTCCCTGATCCCAGCTGGAAAGGTTCTGGAACCTTCTGCCTTCTGCCGGGAAGGTTTTAGGACTCAGTGGTTACCTTGGGCCCATCTGGGCCACCCAGGACGACCTCCGTATCACAAGGTCCCAAGCCCAGTCGCGTCTGCAAAGTCCCTTTTGCCGTGTGAGGTCACATACTCACGGGTTCCGGGAATTGGGGCAAGGACGTCTGGCGGGGAGGGGGGGGGTTGTTTTGCTGACCACAGGTGAGTGGAGCTGAATTCCATCGAGCGAGGGAAGCCGGGCCTGGGCTCGCGCAGTTCTTTTCGGAGGCAGAGGATTCCACTAACACCAGCTCATTCAAGAACCATTTCCATCCTTCTGTTGTTTTTGACTCTCTCCAAAGAGGCTCTGTCTAGCCAAGGAGACTGGGTCAGGGCTGCCAAACCTTCGCTTCCAAATAAACCCTACTAGGAAATTTCCATGGGACCAGGCCCTTTTCTTCCCTCACAAACCTGCCTGAAATCCCAAGCCCAAGCCAGGCTTCTTCCGGAAAGGCCATCGGACCCCGTGCTCTCCAGAATGGGGCTTTTGTCTTGCTGTCGGTTTTCTTTTGTTTGTTTTTCCGCGTCAAGCTACGTGGCATGCAGGCAAAGCGAATCTGGTTTAGGACATCATCATCAACTTGGAAAGGGTTTTCCAGCCCTCCTTGTCAAGAGGGCCTAAAGCATCCCCGCCTAGGTTCTTTGGGGCTCCGTCCCCATTGCCTTCAAGGAGTGCTCAGCCGTCTCGCAAGCCCGGCACGTTCGCAGGGAGCGTGTCTTAGGCCAACACGCAGCCAGGCACACAAATCCCACCCGCCTAACGCCCTGCATCCCTTGACCTTGATTTACCAACAAAGTATTTACCAACGGGCTCGGTGTCGGCCGCTTCCGCGTGGATTAAATGCGTTTGTTTTGGATTTCAAACAGGTTGCGGGGACAGACATCATCCCGTGAGTTCGCCCCACGGTGCTGGTGTCCCCACTTTCCTGAAGAGGGTATGGGTGGGACAGGGGAGGGGACTGGGCCATGGCCACTCAGCTGCTAAGGGGCAGGGCTGGGGCTGGAGGCTGAGTCTCATCACTTTACATCGTTCCAGTCTCCGGTGGCGACACTCTCTACGGTGATAAGAAATCCACGTGGTCGGGGCGCCTGGGTGGCTCAGTCGGTTATGCGGCCGACTTCAGCTCAGGTCACGATCTCGCGGTCCGTGAGTTCGAGCCCTGTGTCGGGCTCTGTGCTGACGGCTTGGAGCCTGGAGCCTGGTTCGGATTCTGTGTCTCGCTCTCTCTCTGCCCCTTCCCTGCTCATGCTCTGTCTCTCTCTGTCTCAAAAATAAATAAAACATTAACAAAAATGTTTTTTTCAAAGAAATCTATGTGGTTTTCGTTCTAGCTTCCGGGCATAAGAGCTCTCCTAAAACCCTAGTAACTTCTTCATACGGGCATCTTTGCTTATCCCTAAGGAGACTGCTTCAACCACACCTGAGTCTATGCTAATGAGGTGACCCTTGTGGCCCCTGAGGAACCAGCTGGGCAATGAGAAGGTTGGAATTTGCAGCCCTACCCCCAAGCTCCAGGCAAGGGAGAGGGGATGGAAACTGAGTCAGTCACCAGCGGCCGGTGACTACTCCCGTCATGTCTTCCTAACGGAACCTGTATAAACACTCTGAACGAAGGGGTTTGGAGAGCCTCCGGCTTGGTGAATGCACCCATGTGCCGGGAGGGTGGCACCCCCCAATCTCCATGGGACAGCTCGTCCTTCTGGACCTCGCCCTGTGCGCCCCTTCACCTGGCTGTTCATTTGTGTCCTTTATAATAAACCAGTAAATGGAAGTAACATCTCCCTGTGAGTTGATCCAGCAGATTCTCAAACCTGAGGAGGGGGTGGGGGGAACCCTCAAAGTGCAGCCAAGTCGGACAGAAGTGTGGGGGACCTGGGGACCCCCTGCTTGTGACTGGTATCCAAAGTGGGGCAGTCTTGGGGGTCTGAGCCTTACACTGTGGGGTCTCCAGGTAGCGTCAGGATCGAATTAAGTTTGGGACACCCAGCCGGTGGAAAACCCATTCATTTGGTGTCGGAAGTGTTACAAGTAAAAAAACAGATCTGTATTCCTTCGTGCATTTGCTCACTCAGCGTTTGGTAAGTTCGTCAAGTCAACTTTGTGCTGCTGATAAAGTGATGGACCAGAAAGGCACATTCCCTGTGCTCCGCAGCCACGGCCCCCCGGGACCCTGCCTCCCAGGACCACTGTGTCACAGCAAGCATTCTGGGTCAGTTGGTATGGGGTGGGGCCATCCCTCGGGTAATTCTTTAAATTCCTTTTTAATTTAGGTATGTGGCAGGCTGAATAATGGTCCCCAAAGACACCAGGTCCCAATCCCTGGAACCCGCACACATTAGCTTCCATGGCAAAGAGTTTCCAGATACAACTAAGGATCCTGAGATGCGTCAACGATCCCGGATCGTTAGGTGGGCCCGAGAGCGATCACTTGTGTCCCTATAGGGAGGGAGAGGGAGATGTGACCACAGAAGCAGAGATGGGAGGGATGTGGCCACAAGCCGAGGACAGCTGTCAGCCACCAGAAGCCGGAAGAGATGAGCAAGGATCGTCCCCGAGAGCCTTCGGAGGCAGCAGGGCCTTGACACCTTGATTTCACAGTTCCGGCTTCCAGAACCGAGAGAGAATAAATGCAGTTCTCTCACACCCCCAGGTTGATCGTATTTTCCTACAGCGATCACAGCAAACCAACACAAGGAAGGGCTTACATTCGGCGAGAGGCGCAAATCATCAGCGCACGACCCGGGCACACGTACCCACGCGTCACTCTGTAGGCCACCACGGAACATCCCCAGCATCCCCGGAATGCACCCTGGACATAACTCGCTCTCCCCACCGCTGTCCGAACAGATTAGTTCTGCCTGTTGTAGGGCCTCATATACACGGGATCATATAGGAAGGGGCTCCGATAGGAAGCTGTTTCTCTCCGCTCACCATCAGTGAGATTCCCGCAGGTCGTTGGTTTTTTTCCTTCTCTATGGATATCATTCCACCGTACGAAGAGATCATAATTGGTTCATCTATTCTGTTGACGGGCCCTGGGGTTGCTCCCAGTTACCAGCTATTACCCACGAAGCTGGTAGGAACCCGAGCCTGTGGTCTTTTGCGGACCTACGCGTTCATTTATTTCAGACCCACACCTGGGTCCGGGCTGGTGCGGTTCTGTAGCCTCCCAGGTGATCCAAATGCGTCATCAGGTGTGAGAACCGGTACTCTAGACTGGCGGTCCCCAAATGGGGCTGCCTTTGCCCCCCAGGGGACCCTTGGCAAGGTCTGGAGACGTTTGGGTTGTCGCAGCTCAGACGGGGGCGCGCGGGGTGGGGGTGGGGACGCTAACGGAGTCCAGTGGACGGAGGTCGGGGAGGCCGCTAAGCATCCTACTGCACAGAAGGCAGCACCTGCCTCCGCCGCACACACGCGCACCGCCAGGAATTACCCGGCCCCGATGGCCAGGAGGCCTGAGAAACCCTCCTGCAGACCGATGTCACGACCACGCGCATGAGTAACCCACCTGCACGAAAGCTGCAGCGCAGAGAACCCGGTTCCTGCGGAGAGGCGGGCCGGGCCGGCAGCGGTGAGGGGCGGAGCCGCGGCCAGATCTTTCTCGAGTGGCCTCCTCCGCCGTGGGCCTTGAGCCGCGGCTCTGAGGCGACTCCCTGCGGCACGGGGGCGCTGGGTGCATTTCTGACACCGCTCCCCCGTTCCGCGGTTTCTTCCCGGGGCTGTTGGTTCCAGGGACACGGAAAGCCCCCCCCTCCGGGGGGTGGTGTGGGGGGCGGGACGCACGTCTTCTCAGGCGCTGCTGCCGAGGTTTGCTGAGCGAGGGGAGGAGTGGGCTTCCCACGCTGCGCTGTTCCAGGCGCAATTCCAGGCAGCGTGGCGCAGGGGGCGCTGCAGTGAGGTTGGCGTGTTCACCCAGCGGATCCCAGCGACCTCCGCCCGCTGGGGGGTGCCTAACGGTGTCGCGCAGGCAATCTCCGGGCCCCCGTGTGCGGGGGCGATCGGCTGGCTGTTCACCGCCCCCTCTCCTCTTCCTCCTTCCACCTCTCCCAGCATCCCTTGCAGTCAGGTGCGGCCATGTGACTGAGTGCAGGTGGAAACCGAGCTGCTCGTAAAAGCCTCCCACACCTGCCCCTCCTGGCTCTGGCCCTACCTGCCAGCTGGGAGCAGAGGGCGGCTGGTGGGTGGCGCAGCCACAGACAGGAACAGCCTGGTCCCTAAGTCCCCTGCTGGAAAAGCCACCCACCCCACGCCTGCTTGGTGCTACTGAGCGGAAAACAAACTCCGGGTGTGCGAAGCCACTGAAATGTGGAGGCCAGCTTGTTATAGCAGCTAGCGTGTCCTTAACTGGCACCCCAGGCTTCCCCAAACTGGGGATCGGGTTGGCGCCCCAGGCTTCTCCAAACTGGGGATTGGGTTGGTGCCCCAGGCTTCCTCAAACTGGGGGATCTGATTAGCGCCCCAGGCTTCCCCAAACCGGGGATCGGGTTGGCGCCCCAGGCTTCCCCAAACTGGGGGATCTGATTAGCGCCCAGGCTGCCCCAAACTGGGGATCGGGTTGGCGCCCCAGGCTTCTCCCAACGGGGATCGGGTTGGCGCCCTAGGCTTCCCCCAAACTGGGGGATCTGATTAGCGCCCCAGGCTTCCCCAAACTGGGGATCGGGTTGGTGCCCCAGGCTTCCCCAAACTGGGGGATCTGATTAGCACCCCAGGCTGCCCCAAACTGGGGATCGGGTTGGCGCCCCAGTCTTCCCCAAACTGGGGTATCTGATTAGCGCCCCAGGCTGCCCCAAACTGGGGATCGGGTTGGCGCTCCAGGCTTCTCCAAATGGGGATCCAGTTAGCGCCCCAGGCTTCTCCAAACTGGGGATCGGGTTTCAAGTCCACTCCAGTAAGAAGTGATTCCTCCCCCAACAAGGACCTGCAAGCAGAACGAGGATGAGGTGCTGAGGCACTACCGAGCGGCGTGTGACCCGGGAGAGGGCAAAGGCTGTGGCGGCAGCGGGCGTCTCCCGGCCATCGAAGAGGGTTGTCGAAATCCCCGGACGGGCGTTCAGAGGTGCAAACACCAGTGAACCATTCTTTGGTCTAGTTCTTGTCAACTGTAATATGTGCACATAATCACGTTAATTTCCACATAATTGAAGTCACATTGGCTCTTGGGAAGCACACTTTCTACTCTGACCTGTCATGAATCCGCGCAAACTGAACTCAGCCTCTCACGGCAGGGCTCTGGCGCCCCTAGCGCCCCACTGGTGTCCTGTCACTTGTGTTTCGTCTGAGCCGTGGGACTCTGAACCCCGATACTACTCGGATCCCTCCCCGGCTTGGCTGTCCTGTGACCCTCCAGCAGGGTCACCGTGCGTCTCTCCCGCCACGAGCGCGCCCACCTGCCCCCTGGGCCATATTCCGCTCTCCCCACTGGGGCCCCCAGAACTTCTCGAACCCAACACGCCGCACACGAGCTGTGGGAAGCAGGCCCTTCTGCCAGGCTCCTTCCTGGTCCCCACCAATGGCCTCCATCCCGTGTCACAGGGTCCCCAGTGCCTGTGTTTCCCGGGTCCCCAGAGTGAGGCCAGCGCGGGCACTGGAGAAGCGGGGTGCCCCTCCTCCCCCGCGGCTACCTCTCTGGTGGCCGAGGGTCTCCTCCGTGGCTCCTGCTCCCTCCCAGACCCCGGCACGCCCGTCCCTTCCTCCCAGACCTGGAGGTCACGTCCAGCACAGCTGAGCTCCGGTCACAGCGCAGCCCTCCGCGGCCCGCACGACCAGCTCCCCGCGTTCGGTTTGCTCTGTGGAAGTGCTCGGAGGAGCGTGTTTCCTGGGCTGGACCCCGATCGCCACGCGGGCCTCCACCCCTCCCACCTGCCTCTCTTGACTCCCCCCCACCACCTCCTTCCTGCCTGGGATGCACCCGCCCTGCAGCCGCCCCTCCGATTCACGCGGAGGCCAGTGTTTCCCCAGGGTGGCACTTTACGGGAGAACACCCGGGTCTAGGAGCTCCAGAAGCGTCGTCACGTGCATTTGGACACCCGACTTTCAAGACCACTGACTAAGGACTTGAGAAAACCGCAGGAAGTTACTTTGAAGCTCAGAGCTGAGCCCGTAGCCCTTTGTGTCTGATCTCCTGCCCGGGCCCAAGCCGCATTTCATGGCTGGTTGTGACAGCAGAAGGCGTGCTGATGGGGGGGCCTCCCCAAAAGAAAATCTCTGACCCACTTTATACCATTCCTCCCCCCTGGAGAAGTAAAGCCAGCAGCCAGCAAGTGACAGAGCGTACCCACGGGAGCAAATTTGCTGCAGAAACAGGTGATATGTTTGCCCCAGCGTGCCTGGTCTCTCCGGAAGGACAGAAGTTGCTGCTAACCGGGACGGAAACGGGGTGTGGGTGACAGGAACGCGGGGTTCCTGACCATCCCTCTGGCGTGTTATACTGGGCAAGGGCGTTACTTTCTGCAAATGGGGGCGGAAAAACATCGCATCCCTCTTTCCAAAAAGTCTGGTTGGCTCGATTCATCCTGTCTGAAACACAGGGAAAAAATGAAAAAAACAGCTGCCGAGAGTCTCCAGCTCGGGGCTGTGCTCTGCAGAGGTTCCCTGAGCCAGACTGAGCCCTGGCCTGCCGTTCGTGATAAGCATCTGCGGGCTCAGGCGGAGACGGGTCCCAAGCACACGAGGGAGGGTGTGGGTGCGGCCGTCGGATCTCCCGTCTTCTGGCTGCTGGGGGCTCATCTGCCTCGGGTAATGCGGAGGATTAGACTCGCCGTCGTCCCGTCCCTCCTCACTGGCTGGCTGAGCACTCGCACAGACTCGTCCGAGGTCTGAGATCAAAGGTCGCAGATGACTAAAGGGACGGTGATCAGGGCTCCTCCCTTCCCTGTCTGAAGTCAGACCCAGACCGGGCCCCTCTGGAGGAAACCCGGGCCAGGCAGACCTCCCATTGCCTGTATCTGCTGCAGGCAGCGGTCGGGTCCTTCTGGCGTGTCCTGGAGAGCCTGGCTTGGTGGCATGCCTCGGGAGGCTGGCCCCTGTGAGCTGTGTCCACCAGCATCAACAGGGCCGGCGTCCCAGAAGGACTGTGTCTCCGGACTCTGCAAGGAAGGCTTAGAACTCCGGCCTCGGTTCCTACAGCCTGGGGCCGCCCAGGAGCATCGAAGACGCCATTCCTCAGGCCGCCACCAGAGGGCACTGTCCAATGCCACATCACCACTCCCCGTCTGAAACCTTCCGGGGCTCCCCGCCGCCCTTAGGAGAAAGCCCCGATTCGTCAATCCGGCTTACCGGGCCTTGCCGATATAGCCACTGCCCCTCCTGGCTTCTTCTCGCCTTCGCGCTCTGCTCCGGCAATAACGGCTGTCTCGCAGTTCCCGCAAAAGATGACATTTCCTGCGGCCGCGGGGCTTCTGTCACCCCCACCCCCGCCCGCCCACTTGTCAGAAGGCTACTCCGCTCCTCATTCGCTCGCCCACTGGGCTCCCAGGCGTCCTGTACGTTTGCCCTCCGACAGCAGGCCGTGCAAACGCCCCGATGAGCTTGCGTGGCCCTGAGTGGCAGCGCCGGGACCCTGCCCTCCTCGGCGGCACCTGCACGTGCAATTCAGTCGCAGATTCTGTCTTCCCAGCTAGACCGCCAGCGCACCTCGTCCCCTGACGCCCCGGGCCCCTACGAGGCCCGTGCAGCTTTGCGCACCGCTAGAAGGCTGCCTGCAGGGGGCGCTGGTGCCAGCCGCTTCTGGAGGTGGCTCTCCGGGGCGCCTACCCGGTCGGACCACCGGGGTTCAGGGGGTGCGTGTTACGAGCCCCAACACAGCCCGTCGTGATGCGTCCGCTGCCTCTGGCAGCCGTTAATTAGCTAATAATTGATAAATCGATAGTAGATTTATATCAGGACATCATTTTTCTATGAGCTTCACAAATGGCTGGATGTGTATTTAATACAATAATTAAGTTGATGGTTCAGAGAAGGGCCATCCTTCCTCCCTCTTGTACTCACGAGATACATTTTCCCACTCGGCCTGAAATGTCACAGTGAGACTGTCATTTCTTGGGCGTAGGGGACACGGGGGCCTGGCAGGGGGTGTGCGGCTTGGTGGCCCTGGGGTGGCATTTGAACCTCTTTCGTGTGGGGGTCGCCCCGGTCCTTTCCTGCCAGCCTCCTGTCCTGGCTTCAGCCCCGCCTTCTTCGTGGGGTTGGGATGCTGGGAAGCCAGGCCGGGAAGGCCCTCCCCTGGCAGCCAGGCCGGCCTTCCTGCTGCCCGAATTGGGGAGGGGAAGGGGGAGACCCATCGAGAAAAATTCAGCAGAAACAAATGTCTCAAAACAGTAGCTGGCCACACGTGAATCGTAACACTGGGTCAGAGCCGTGAATCAATTGTTCTGGGCTGTCTCTCCCCCCAGTCCGTGCCTCCACCGGACAAGCTGGCAAACAGAACCATGGCCATGGCAGACATCACAGATGGATCACAGCTCTCCAGGCAGGCATCACCAATCAATCTGGGTGAGCGAGAGAATATCCGTTGGCCGCCTCTGGCCATCCTGTCGGACCTGATGTGTGTGGCACCGTGCTTGGCATGGGCATTAGGAGCTTGGTAAATACTTGTTCAGCGAATGCAGGATGACGCTGCTTGTTCCCAAGACGTAACCTCTGCTGACCAAGGCCACCGCTGCACTCCTGTGGCTGTGTAGTCTGGGCACTGAACAAACACACCTGGCCGGGGCATCGGGGGCTGAAACCCAGCTGTGAGCTAGCAGTGGCCCTGGCCGTGGTGCACGGCCCGGCGATCCCTTCCGACGTTCTGGGCCTTACCCGGCCCTGGGAGACGGGGCCCAGAAACCCAAAGCCGTCAGCTTCAGACAGCAGCCTCTGTTCCAGAAAACGGAAGCTGGGCGCAGAGGAGAGTCGTCGGGCCCGAGCAGGTCCCATCCACGGGGCCCTGGAGCCCCACGGTGGCTCTGGAATGGTGAGGAGAGTGGCGTGGGTGGGCTGACTGCCCAGCGCTCACCCCGCTGCGTGGCCGATGGCGAACCTGACCATCAGGGCAGTAAACGGAACCCACCTGGTTCCACGTCAACACCAGAAATCTCGTCCCCGAACCACGAGAAGCACGCGATCACAGCTCGGCTTCTCCAGGCTGATTTCCCCTCACCCTCTTCACTCACGGCCGAAGACGTTCAACGGGGAGGCGAGCCCCTCTCATTCACTTCATTCAAATGCCTGTTCCCCTTTTTGAAGTACGAGGAAGTCCCAGTTCACCAGATCAGACCCAATGCAGCAGTTTCTGTCTCTTTCAAACCTGACCCTTCATCTCCCATAGTTCCACGCTTCCTTCTCACCGGCCCGGGGCCAGCCGGCTCTGCTTCCACAGCCCTGCAGGTGCGAGGCCTTGCGCCAAGCCAGCTCCAGCCGGGAGGACCAGGCCCTCCGCTTCCCTCCCCTTGGGAACGAGAGGCCACATCTCCTCCAACCTGAGAGGCACAGTCCACACTCTTAACATCTCTGAGTTGGTTTACACGTTGTACATCACTGTCCCACAGGTGGTGGTTGTGACGCAGGTGTCGTGGGCTGGGCTGTGCGACCACCGTGTGTCCCGAACTCCCCCCACCCTCCCCCCATTCAGCATCTCTGCAGGCAGGGGCGCATGGTCTCTCGTCGTTGCACCATGTCATGATTGTGAAGTGGGTTTAAAGATTTAGTCCTGACACGTGGACTCTCCTAAGAAGGGCCGCCGTCACCACGCCCTTGGTGGCGCAGAGAACGGGGACCGCAATCAGTCTGAGTGCAGAGGTGACGTGGAAGAGCCAGCGTCTGAAAGTGAAGACGTTTAGGGTCTTCCGCAACTCGTTGGTTTCTGCGGCGTTAGGCGTGCCCAAGAGTGTTATGTCTATGCGGAGATGAGTCAACAACAGCTCTTTTGCTAAGTGTCACGTGAAAGCTGCATGATAAATGTCCGCTAAAACTGGAACAGTACAGAGAGGACAACACGGCCCCTGTTCAGCAATGACACACAGATTCGCGAAGCGTTCCAGAGTTTTAAACAATCCACAAAGCTAAAAGACAGCCTCCGGAACGGGAGAAGATATTTGCAAATGACATATCTGACAAAGGCTTAGTGTCCCAAATCTATAAAGAACTGATACAACTCAACACTCAAAAAAGCAAATAATCCAATTAAAAAATGGGCAGAGGGTTTCAAGAGACAAAGCAGATGAACATAAGGGAAGGGAAACAAAAATAATATAAAAACAGGGAGGGGGACGAAACAGAAGGGACTCATAAATATGGAGAACACACTGAGGGTTCCTGGAGGGGTGGTGGGAGGGGGGGATGGGCTAAATGGGGAAGGGACACTAAGGAATCTACTCCTGAAATCATTGTTGCACTATAGGCTAACTAATCTGGGTGTAAATTGAAAAAATTTTTAAAATAAAATTTTTAAAAAATGTACGTCAAAAAAAAAATGGGCAGAAGGCATGAACAGGCATTTCTCCAAAGAAGACACCCAGGTGGTCAACAGACACATGGAAAGATGCTCAACATCGCTCATCGTCAGGGAAAGGCAACTCAAAACCACAGTGAGATCTCACCTCACACCTGTCAGAATGGCTAAAATCAACAACAACAACAACAACAACAACAACAACAGGAAACATCAGGCGTGGGCGAGGATGTGGAGACAAAGACCCCTCGTGCACTCTTGGTGGGAATGCAAACTGGTGCAGCCACTCTGGGAAACAGTATGGAGGGTCTTCAAAAAAGTTAAAAATAGAACTACCCTGCAATCCAGTAATTGCACTATTGGGTATTTACTTCCAAAATACAAAAACACTAATTCAAAGGGATACGTGAACCCCTATATTTATATCAGCGTTATGGAAGCAGCCCAGGTGTCCATGGGCAGATAGACGAATGGATAAGGAAGATGTGGCATATATACAATGGAATATTATTCAGCCATAAAAAAGAACGAACTCTTGCCATTGGCAACGACACGGACAGAGCTACAGAGGATAATGCTAAGCGAAACGAGTAAGAGGAAGGCAAGTATCATATGATTTCACTCATAGGTAGAATTTAAGAAACAAAGAAACAAACCAAGAAACAGACTCTCTTTTTTAAAAAATTTTTAATGTCTATTTTTGAGAGAGAGCGAGTGGGCGAGGGGCAGAGAGAGAGGGAGACACAGCATCCGAAACAGGCTCCAGGCTCCGAGCTTTCGGCACAGAGCCCGACGCGGGGCTCGAACTCACAAACCGTGAGATCATGACCTGAGCCGAAGTCGGACGCTTAATTGACTGAGTCCCCCAGGCGCTCCCTGGGCTCAGAAGATTCTTGAAGCAGCCCCAGGCCTCCTTCTGTTAGCGAAAAGCAGAGCGGGATGGGGAACAGCGCTGGGCTTCCCGTCCCTGCTCTGCATTTCTGTTCCTGCTCTCTCTGGTCCCATCGACTGCCCACCCCTGGCTCCTCCCAGGTGGGGGGCAGTCCCGGGAGCTGCACTCTCTACCACACTGTGTTGGCCTGGCGGGTACTTGGGCAAAACCTCACCGGCTCACCCCTAGCGCTCTGACACCCACACAGCTTTCAGGGTGGAGGCTGCTGGGAGCAGGGCTCGTCCCAAAGCAGTTTTTCCGGGGTGACCACGTGGGGACACAGTCCACCCAGGTCACGGCTCACCTTGTTTGAGCCTCCTGGGGGCCTGGCCGGCCGGCTACTCACGACGAGTGTGACCCATCACCTGCTCCTCCCATAGAAACGTATCAAACACGCGCGCGCGCACACACACACACACACACACACGCACGTGCGTGCACACTCCTAGCCCCTAGAATGGTGCTTGGCACACAGTCGGTACACAGTAAGTATCAATTTAGTGAACGAGTAAGTCATGAAATGAGTCCTCGTCGGTGGGAGGGCCCATCCACAGGGTTAAAGCAGCCACAGTCCTTTCTGGCCAAGACGAGACAGAACCCAGATAAGGTCGAGACAGAGCCCCAGCCTCTGGCTGGGACCATCCACTAAGCCCGGCTCTGCGGGTCCCACTCCGGATCTGCCCAGCAGCCTGGACGCGCACTCTGCCTCTAGCGGGTGAGAGGAGAGCGGGGGTGGGGGGGTGGGGGGGGCTGCCTGATGGGGCTCACGGATGGCAGGTGGGCCGCGGGCAGCCCAAACTGGCTGGAGCGGGGGGATCTTCTGAACGCCCCAGGGGGATGAAAGGCCAGAGCTGGCCCGGCCCAGGCCACAGCTGAGTAAGCCGCAGGCAGGAAGTGCGCGATGAGCCTCTTCGGGCCGGACAATGTCTTTTTAAGTGGAAATGTCAATCGCCTTTGAGAAGACTCCATCCTTGGGGAGCTGGGGAGCGGCCAGGTCTCTCCCTGGCCAACGGCCTCGGGCCGAGCGTGGGCTGACCCAAATCGGAGACCAGCTCCTACGTGGCACTTGGAAGCTGGGGGGACTTGAGGGGTCCCCAAGCGGGGCTGCGGAAGCTTTGGCCTAGGAGGAGGGGAGACTGCTGATTATTCCCTTCCCTCCGTTCCTTTCTTCTTTCCTTTCCCTCCCCCTCTTCCTGTTTTTTTGATTTTGCCAGATATTTATTAAATGCCTACTATGTCCCAGATACTCTGCTACGCACTGGGGATTTGGGAGTGACTGAAGGGAACAAAACGATCCTGCCTTTGTGGAGGTTACATTTTAGTGGGAGAGAGGGACGATAAAACAAATAAATGAAAATAAGCTTCAGAAAGCGCTCTGGGGAACAAATGAATAGGGGAGGGACGTGCAGTGTGGTGGGGGGGCAGGGGGGGCGGCTGCAGAACTCTCAGCTGGGGCAGCCCGGGAAGGAAGGTCTCACAGAGGGTGCTGAGGAAGTAAGATCACCGGGGAAGGGCATTCCGGGGAGCGGGCACAGCAGGTGCAAAGGTCCTGGGGCGCCGGTGTGCCCGACATGTCTGAGGAACTACCAGAAGGCTCAACACACCCAGTTCCTTCTCTGGACTGTTGCAGAAACTTTCCCCTGTCCCACCGCTTCTGGGTTCTACGTCTCTGACCCAAGGACGAGCCATGAGTGTCCACTTCCCGTGTGACGCTGCTCTCCGTTCTGGGGACTTGGGTGGGGAAACAGACGGGTCTGCCCTCTCAGTGGTTACAGTCCAGTCCAGATACCGAAACTCCAGGTCTGGGTGGATGTACATGTACGTGTCTTCTCCGAGCTACATGACAGTGAGTCGCGGCCAGCAGACTCTTTTACCCACGCATCCGTGTGACAGAAGCAGCCCAAACGTCCCCCCAAAAGAAAGGGCGCAAATGCACAGCACCGACTGGGACACAGCCTGAAGGAAGGACACCCTGCCCGAGACCACGAATCCGACGAATCCGATGCTCCAACTCGCAGGGGCGGAGGGAGTAGCCCAAGGGCGCGTGGGCTCCCTTCTGTAAGATGAGCAAGTCCCACAGACCTGCGGCACAGCACAGAGCCCACAGTTAGACGTGCCGTGCCGTGCGCCCAACAGCGTGCTTGGAGGGTGGGTCCCTCGCTAAGTGTGCTCGCTCTGAATGAATGAATGAATGAAACCTTCGAGGCGATGGGCGGCCTGCGGCACGGATCGTGGCTTCATCTCCAAACCCATCAAGGGGCACACACTAAACACGGACAGGTCTCTGAACGTCGCTCCTACGTCGATGAAGCGGTTTCAAAATCCTTGGGCGGACAGGTCTCGAGAACAAGGACGTTGTCTTGCTTGACCGCGGTGTGCAGATCGAAGGCAGGAAACTCGCATGCACACCATTCTGGTTTCCAATCCATTTCACTTCTGGTCTGGGTTCAAATCGCCCCAGCTGTCCTAACTGCTGTCCTCTATAGCCGTGTTTTCTTTTTCTAAACCACATCACCGCCCGGGGACCCCACACTGCGTTTACCTGCCATGTCTCCTGGGTCTCCTTTGCGCAGGAAGGGGGCACGTGGCCTTTTTTTGGTCTTCCGTGGCATCAGTTTTCAAGTCTACAGGCCAGCTGTTTGGCACAATGTCCCTCGCTTGGGGTCTGCCTCAAAATCAGACCTAGGTTCTCATGTTCGGGGCAGGAATACCACGGAAGTGATGTTATGTCCCTCTGACCGCATCCTCTCCAGAGACGTGACATTGGTTTGGTCTAATATTGATGACGTTAGTGTTTTTTAAAACGTAAATTGGGGGCGCCTGGGTGGCTCCGTCGGTGGAGCGTCCGACTCCCGCTCAGGTCACGATCTCGCGGTTCGTGGGTTCGAGCCCCGCGTCGGGCTCGGTGCTGACGGCTCAGAGCCCGGAGCCCGCTTCGGATTCTGGGTCTCCCCTTCTCTCTCCGCCCCTCCCCCGCTCACGCTCTGTCTCTCTCTGTCTCAAAAATAAATAAACGTTAAACAAATTTTTTTTAAAACACACAAATTCGAAAGTGTATTAGCCCCAGGAAAAAACCGATTCCTCAAAATCAGTTCGTAAGTTCCCTGCAAAGCGGGAGGCTCGCGGAAAGCTTCTCTCTTGTGAACAGAACATCACTGTGCTTTTGGTCCAAGATATGTTGGATTTCTCTTCCTCCTACGATGACAAACAGATGGAGGCAGTTGAATCTGGGAATGAGCATGCTCGCCCCAAACGTGCAACATAAATACAGAAGCGATCATCAGGAGACTCACGGCCCATCCTGGAACAGGGCCCGTTTGTAGAATGACCATATGCTGTGTGGCCGGTGCTCCGGGACCCAGAGCTGGTGCCTCCGCCCGGGTCGGGGTGGGGCAGCCCTGCTCGGCTGGGAGCGCGCTCTGCGGAGCCACGTGGGGGCCACCGGCCTCGGCTCCCACCTGCCAGGCTGGCGTGGGTGGCCTGGAGGTTGCTGATGTCAGTTTGGACCGCTTGAATAGGCTCGGGTCTGTTTGTTGTCTCCACGGAAAAGTGACCATTTTCCCCTTTGTAAATTATAAATAATCTGTGGGGAAGTACTTTGAGACTATGAATATCCTGTTCCTCCAGACATTGTCCCCCGCGAGGTTTTCAGCATCCATGGATGACCACCATCACTAGTGCATTTATTTGGAGGCAGATGTCTTAGCTGGCAGATACGTGGTTGCCTGGGAGACGCTTTCCTTCGAAGAGAGCGTCTCTTCTTCTTCATTTATTCACTCATTCCTTCTTTTTGCTTCTATGCATGCAGCATGGGTGCTTCCTCCATTCTAGCCGCTGCGGGGGGAATGCATGGGCGGACGGGTGTATCAGCTAGCTATTGCTGTGTAACAAATCACCCCCCAACAGTTATCTGTAAACATTTATGATCGCTCATCGTTTCGGTGGCCCCGGTACTTGGGAACGGCTCAGAGGGACAGTTCTGGCTTGGGTTTCTTGGGGCCAACACGCAGGCGTGATGGCAGACAGAGGATCCACTCACGGCCGCCATGTTGGTGCTGGCCGTTGGAGGGAGGCCCCACGTTTCTCTCCACACGGGCTCTCCACAGGCTGCCTGAGTGTCCTTCTGGCATGACGGCTGGCTTCCCCCACAGCGAATGACCCAAGGGAGGGAGAAGGAGGTGGGACGGCATCACTTTCGCCACGTCCCATCGATGAGAAGTGAGACTTAGCGAGTCTGGCCCCTGCTGAAGGGAGGGGAATTAGCCTCCACCTTTAAAGGTCAAAGAACGTGCGGACGGACACGAGCTCCTCAGAGATTGTACACAAGGTCACCTTGTGACCCAGACACCCCCCTCCTAGGTATATACCCAGGGCAGTGCAATCAGGGACTCAAACAAGTGCTCGTACACAGATGTTCCCAGCAGCACCAATCACATCAGTGAAAGCTGGCCAACAGCCCGAGTGGCCGGCAACTGATGAGGGACTAACCAAATGTGGTCTAGCCGTGTGACGGAATTCCATTTTGTCCTAAAAAAGAAGGAAGAGCTGACACATGCTACGACACGGATCCACCTGGAAAACCTCACGCCGAGGGAAAGACGCCAGACGCGAGGGGTCACGTCGTGTGTGATTCCACGTGTACGAAACGTCCAGAATAGAAAAATCCAGAGACGGGGCCTGGGGGGGGGGAGGGGCCTTACTTCAAAGGGAGGGACACGTTTTGGAAGTAGGTAGAGCAGAAGGTCATACAACGTCGTTAAGATCACTGGATGCCAGCGGCCGTGTCACTTCCGAACGGCTAATGGTACGTGAGGTGAGTTTGCCTCGGGAAATTGCTTTGGAACACAAAAAAAAGCCCCGCGTTGGGCAAGCCTGGGCAACGGGGAGACCAGTCGGAGCTGTGCGGTCTAGTGGGGTAGGGATGTGGACAGAGGGAAGGCTGGGGAGGAGAGGGGTGCCCGAATTCTAGCAAAGAGAGGGGAGGAGAGGGGTGCCCCGGATTCTAGCAAGGAGAGGAGAGGAGAGGGGTGCCCCGGATTCTAGCAAAGAGAGGGGAGGAGAGGGGTGCCCCGGATTCTAGCAAGGAGAGGAGAGGAGAGGGGTGCCCCGGATTCTAGCAAGGAGAGGAGAGGAGAGGGGTGCCCGGATTCTAGCAAGGAGAGGAGAGGAGAGGGGTGCCCTGGATTCTAGCAAGGAGAGGAGAGGAGAGGGGTGCCCCGGATTCTAGCAAGGAGAGGAGAGGAGAGGGGTGCCCGAATTCTAGCAAGGAGAGGAGAGGAGAGGGGTGCCCGGATTCTAGCAAGGAGAGGAGAGGAGAGGGGTGCCCGGATTCTGGAGGACGGGGCAGGCAGTGAGGACTGTCAGGGTCCAGCGCACAAAGTCCGCCGGCAGCTTCTGGAAGAAGAGTAATGAGCTGTTTGTATGTTGAGTTTGCGGTGCTGGGGGCGGGGGGGCCCTCGTGGGGGTGCCGCGCATGGGAGCGTCTGCCACTGAGTGAGTCAGAGGGAGGGCACGTTCCACATCCATCTGGGGAAACAGGCGACATGTCTTGTCATCTGAAACCGGGCCTCCCCACCACATTCCGGGGGCCGAGCCCCCACGTCGGAGCGGCTGGCGTCTCGGCTCAGCCCGGCGGCAGACTGGTGAACGTGTCTGTGCCGGGTGGCACGGGGGGGGGGGGGGCGTGGGGGTCTGTGGGTTGCTGGGGAGCTGTGCTCATGTCAGAGGCGTGTCCCAGAATCCCCTGTGCTTGGCCCAGCTGAGCAGAACCTGCCTCGTGTATGCAGGACTTGCCCTGGGGGCTGGAACCCGGGCCCTTGGGCGCTGGACGGAACCCACTCCTTTACCCCCTGAACAGGGAGCAGAAATGCTACGGAAGATACCCAAGATTTAGAGAGACGTTTGGGGATCGGAGTGGACAATACTTTAGTCAATACCGAGCCTGGGATGTTAGCAGCCCAGGCAATATTCACGACCGTGTGAACCTGAGTCCCCGCCTAAGAAGGCGGGCGGGTGGGCAGTGGTAATCCCGTGGCAAGGTCTGGGGTATGTCGCGGGGTTACACGCTTGGGCTCAGGGTCAGACGGACCTGCAGCCAAGGCTGGCACTCACTAGCAGTTTATCTGGGGGTCAAGTCACCCGACCTCTCTCTGCCTCGACTCTTCCTTCTGTGGAATGGGCTGCCCGCCAGAGAGCGCTGTGAAGACGTGTGCGGGGCGACCCCGGTGATTATCAGTCGTTCCCTTTACACGACCGTGATACGCCTGGGGTCCCGGCCAAGCTTTGTCTAACCCCCGTCCTGCCGACACCTGTCTGGTATCATGACGATTCTCCTCATTTATTAGGGGCGGGGGGGGAGACGGTTCAGTTCAGGGGCAGTTTGGGTGGGTCACATGCATGTGATCCCAATACGTTCCAGAAGGGTCCGGTCTTAAAATGGCCACAGGGTTTGGGAACTTACAGAGCGAAGCCTCAGCTGTGGGCTCCAGACCCTTGCTGGGGCTGCACGGTGTGAGCAGGTGGTTACTGACCAGGACTTCCCTGGGTTTGGCTTCAGTACCTCGGGGGGGAAAGCCACCTCCCAGGACAGGGGCTGGACAGAGCGGGTCCCGGTGGGCAGGCCCACATCAGGATAACTGAGGGGGGTGCCGGTAGCCATCTGTGCCCGGGGGGACAGGGGAGGCAGGTGCCTGGAGAGGGCAGCAGGAGGGACCCATCAGCCCCCCTGGAAGGTCTATAGGCAGGGCCCAGACCTGCAGGTGTGGGACATGGACAGCCCGAGACCCCCGGGGAGGAAACTACAGGAGTAAATACCCACTTACCTCCTCCAGCTCCTGGTGATGTCTCCCACTGGCCAAACCCTACAGTACCCTGAGGGCAGCTGGCCCCTACAGGTGGGCCCCAGGACGCAGAGGGTGCAGGACGGATCTAGACGAGCGAGGACAGCCGTCAGAGCAAGCCCCACATTCTCAAAGGCCAGGCCGGGAAGGGCCCCACCGGGAGCCATGGGGACGGCACGGTGGGCACTCCCTGGCCCCTGGCATCTCACACGCAGGCCTCACAAGGGAGAGGAGGGAAACCTTATCCTGCTGTTTGTAAACCTGAGAAAGCCAAACGGTCCTTCTTAGAAGCCAGGCCCAGATCTGCCCTGGACATCTGGAAAACGTTGCCCTACTCCCCAGTCTCCGCTGACGGTCCTCTGCTAACTCGGGAGTGGGTCCGAGCCGACAGGGGCCAGGGCACCTGAGGAACGTCACATCCGATGGCCAGAGGGACAGCCGAGAGGCAGATCTCACTTGGATCCTATCCAACCCGAGGAGGATGGGCATAGTGTTCTGGAACCTTCATCCTGGAGCGTGAGGCCTCATCTGAGGCCTTCTCTCCAGACCCTCAGCCGGCTTCACATCCTAATACACCTCGAACCCCTTCCCTGTCAGGAAGGCCGGCCCAGCCCCCTCCCCGCCCCACCGCCGCCCCCTTCAGCTCTCAGGGAAACACTCCCGTCTCCCCAAACTGGCTGACAGCCCGTTGTGAGCTCTCGGAGGCCCTGGTTAAATAATCCGTCACTGGTCAGTCCCCCGGCTGTCAGCCCCAGGCCGGGCAGGGCATGGCTCCTGGATCGCGTCCACGCCAAGCTTTGTAAGGGGCAGACACTCGGGTGTGTTGAACGAACGGATAGGTCACTGGAAACCCCAGAAACACATGTGCTTCTCCTGCTGCAAACGTGCTCAGAGACACGCGGATGACAGAATTCCTCACTTTTCTTAGATGCGTTTTCAGTGTTTGGAAGGAGAACCGCAACGGCACCGAAGCTACTTGTCGACGTGATGGGGACCGAGAAGGTGGTCACAGAAAAACCCTCTGCGGCTTCTGAGCTGCTCCCCTGTTCCCAAGGGGACCGAGGTTCCCCCGGGGGAGGCGTGGCCACCCAGGGGGCCGGGCCGGGCAGGGGGTGCTGGAACCCGACATCATTCTGGGGAACTGTTTCCCCGCGTGAACCTTAGGCTGGGGCCTCAGGTCCCCGTCTGTGCTCCAGGAACCGTGGTGGAGAATTCTGTCTGCCCAGGCTTCCTTCGGGGGAGCGGCCGGTCCAAAGTGGGGCGTGCCTCAAAATGCAGATTCCCCGGGGGCGCCTGGGTGTCTCAGTCAGTTAAGGGTCCTACTCTTGATTTCGGCTCAGGTCACGATCTCATGGTTTGTGAGTTCGAGCCCCGTGTCGGGCTCTGCGATGTCAGTGCGGGGCCTGCTCGGGATTCTCTCGGTGTTTCTCTCTCCGCTCCTCCCCTGATCGATCTCTCTCTCTCTCTCTCAAAATAAATAAACATTTAAAAATGCAGATTCCCGGGCATTGAGGATTTAGGAGGTCTGGCTAGGGACCCCCCAACAGGAAAGGGCTTGGCAGAGCTCCCCGGGTGGATGGCCCCATCCGTGGCCACTGGCCACTCTTAAGTGCTCACGTCTGGACACCCCTCGGGGCCACCTTGGTGGGTTTGCCTGAAGGAACACACTGAGTATCAGGGTGGCCCTTATTAGCATTCAGATAAGCAGAATGGCTGACTCATCACCAACATCTCAGAAAGCCAGGTCTGGAAAATTTGCGTAAGAAAAAAAAAAAAAGCTGAAATTCACAGGAAAAAGAGGGGAACGGGTTTTTCTTTTTTACAGGCTGGAACCAATTTTGGGGTTAAACCAGCTGCCCACACAGATTTATTTCAGCTTTTCAAGCGTTATTCTATATGATTTATTTCCTGCTAAAGCATTTGACGACTATTGTGTACATGGTTTCCATTTATTCTGGAAAGACATCTCCTCCGGCGTTGGGGAGGTCCTACTCGGACCCAACGAAATCAAAAACAACAACAAATGGTTTTGATTTGGAGAAACAAAACCCACAAGAAGACAGACGAGTGAAATAAATGCTGATTCCAAAAGCAATCGTTAGACACTCCACAGTGAGTCACCCGGGGCTCCTCTGGCCCTCCCTCGGAGATCTAGGTCCAAGTTCTGCTGTGTGTCTTGGGGCAAAGTACTTAGGCTTTCTGAGCGTCTGTCTCCTCAACTCTGATATGGGGACAGCAGTTGGAGCACCTCACAGGGAGGCTGAGAACATCACTGAGATTGCATACGGTACACGGCGAACACTTAGAAACGGTCATGGTCATTACTCGAGAAACAACCTCTTCGAACCACCGAGGACTGACTCCCCCTCCCTAGGCTCTAATACGTGGGTTTCTACTGCAAGGGCCCCAAAGAGAACGGGTTAACACCTGGATCCCAGTTTGGGACACGGAAGTGACTTATGACAGAAAAAAAAAACAAGTGAGGCTCCAGGAAGGATAAGAGGGACCCATTGGTTCCAAGGGCGCACAGTCGTCTTCTGAATCTAAACGAATCTTTTCATCTGAAAGGAAAGGCGCCTCCTTTAGGTTTGCAGACCTCGTAACCGAGTCACTCTGCACAGCCATGATAAAAAAGAAAAAAAAACATCTTGGAGAACGAAGAACTTTCCACGAGCGGATATTAAGGCAGGATGCAACTCAGGTGTTGGGGAAGGGGTTTCTGGAAGGATCGTCAGGGCGGGAAAGGCCACCAGCATCGCGGACCGGGGTTGGGGCGGTCGGAGAGCTCGGGTTTTGCCACGAGTGTGGGGAAGGGGCCGCGGGCTGCCCTGCTCCGGTCCACCGGCACATCTGGGCAATAGGGAGACAGGCCGGGGCCGGGGCCGGGAGAGGGATTCAAGGTCAGCCCCGGCACAGCCAAGCGAAGGACACAGGCACAAGGGCAGGCCAGGTCAGCGGGCCGGTGGCAGCCCCTGGGCTCCAAACCAAGCCGTGGCTGAGCACGCCGGCCAGAGTCAGCACAGAGATGCTGACTGGGCCTCAGAGAGCCCGGGAGCTGCCTCCAGGCCCAGAGGTTCCCGGCAATCACCCCGCCTCTGCCTGAGGACAGAGGCCGCTCACCCTAGGCGACGCTGGGGAGGGGCTGCTGAGGGGCCGTTGGGGAGGCCGACGTGGCAGAGAAGCCTACGTGACCTCAGCGTCCGGGGAAGCACCCCGCGGCTCCGGCTTCTCAGCTGTCACGTGCGCTCTGACTCGAGGCCAAGCTTAGCGCGGGTCTGGAGGGGACTCAGGACAGGGACAGCCCCCAGGTTCCAAGACCCTTCCCCACAGGACAGGGGCAGCTCACGTGGGTGGCTTAGTCTCCCCACAATATTCACGAGCCCCTCTGCCTGGTGTTTGAGGTCGGGCCCTCCGGATACAGAGCCTGAGACAAGGATTTGGTACAAGTAGTTCATGAGGGAATGTAGAAGGGGACAGATCGGGGGAAGACAATGAGGAGGGAGGTCCTGGGTGCGCAGCCTGCTGGGGACCCCAGGGGACGACTTGGGGCATCCTGTCTGAGGGGCAGGGAGCTGGGGATGATATACTCCTGCTTGTCCTTCTTCGCTAGAGGGCCGCCCATGGGACATTAACTCCTCCAAGGGTGACCGACCGTTCCAGTCTGCCTGGGACTAAGGCATCTCCCGGGTTCTCTGGGACTTTGAGTGCTAAAGACGGGAGCGATCTGGGCAAAGTTGGCACAAGTTGGTCAGCCGGCCCTCGGGCTTTTCGGGGGCCCCCGATGCATGCTGAACTTGCTCCTGTGGCCAAAGAATGTCTCAGACAGGGCACTTCAGGCAACAGGCGGTTGGCATGAACCACAACGGCGAGTTCAGAGGGCTTACTTGCGTCTGGGGGAAGGTACCCAGCAGATCTGCTACACCAGATCAGTACCGCACCCCCCCCACCCCGCGAACCCCGTGACTGCCCCACCCCCCATCCTTCCAGCCGCGTCCCCTTACTGACTAGTCACAGCACTCCAGGCAGCCGTCATGTTCCACAAGCTGTCCCGATCCCTCTGACCTCAGGACCTTTGCACCGGCTCGTCCCTTTGCCTTGAAGTCTCTCTCCCGGACACGCACGGAGGAAAACGGAACCTCCACGAGACAAGTTTGTTGGGTCTGAGCAGTGCACGATTCCCAATGCACAGAACAGTGCCCGGCACAGAGTAAACATTTACCCACTGAACACTTGAATGAAACTCATAGAAAGAAAAGTCTCAAAGACACCCGGCGACGAGACTCCAGACCTTTCCACCCACGGAGGTTGCCTGCTCCAGAGGACACGGGGGTGCTGTCCAATGTGGACGCCTGAGAAACGCTTGGGATTCTGATGCTTCTCTCAGCTGTTCTGCTGCCTCCAGCCCCGGAGCCTCCCCCGATCCCTGAAGTGGTCATTAGAGGGGACGCGGCCCGGGACCAGGATTTCCACATTCCTCCCCTTTAGCAAATCAACCTGCAGAACCTTGTCGAATAAAGCAAACGGTGTGCTTTTGCCTTCTGTAAAGCAGAGGTGGGGAACCGAGACCCTCCTCCTTCCCAGTTCCCTCGTGGGGAGCCCAGAGGACACCCCTAGGGACTCAGCACAGGGCAGACACAAAGCTCTGAGGAGCTGAGATCAGAGCTCCCAGCCGAGGGTCGTTACGTGCAGAGGCCGACGCAGAAGGTCTGAGCACGTCTGACCAGCTCCCAGGTGATGCCAATGGCCTGTGGCCAGGGCTTCGAGCGTGCAACGAGCATGCATTTGGCAACGTCTCCCCTCTCTGCCGGAGTCAGGAAGGGTTGCTGATCTTGCCCGTAGCTTCCAGAAGCTCAGCAGTGGTGGTGTGTCACAGAGAGGAGGCAGAGGCCCTCGGGGCCACCCGCGGTGTGAGAATCGAGGCAGCCTCTCAGGTACATTCGTAAGTCCGTGTGTCTCAGTTAGGGCACAGCGTACCCACAGCTTTGTCTGCTGTGACAAAGAGGCCCCCCGGTACGTTGGCTTAAACGAGACAGACAGTATTCCTCTCACCGTCCAGAGGGAGGTGGTCCAGGGCTAGGAGGGCCCTGCCGGCCTCAGCACGCGGTTTTTACCCCACCAACACAGACTTGGCTTCCCCCGCCGACGGCCAGTGACAGTAACGCGTCCCCCAGATAAGTCCGGAGGCCCCGCGGGGGCTCCGCAAGTTGCTCAGGGGAACAGTCAGTCCTCCTGCGGCCGCCTTGGACAGAGGGGACGCCCACCTGCCCCTGTGCCCACTGCCCCAGCACTCGACGCTCGCGTCTCCCTGTTCCCTGGCAGGAGAGGCTCAGCCGTCCGGAGCGGCTCGCTCTCAGTGTCCCCCCCAGGGCCCCCTAAGCCCCTCTCGCCATCCCTCCCAGCCCCATCCAGCAGCACCCGGCCGTCCACACCTTCCCCCAGACAGGAACCCCCAATCCTCCCGACCCCGAAAATGCAGCGTTCCCTCGCTCTGCCTCTTCCTCGAGGACTTCTCGGGAATTTTACAAGCGAGCAAAGGTTTCACAAAGAAGTAACCTAACAAAGGACGCACGCGTCCAGCACGGCGCCTGCCACTTCCCTTCGTGACTGTCCTTCACGGCAAGGGTGTTACCACACTCCCCTTGCCCGTTTTGGGGAGGGACGTCGGGGGGGGTGTGGGTCAGGGCTTTCCCGAGGTCACCTTGCAGGGACACAGACGAGCCGGGGTTTGCATCCAGGTCTGGCCCGGCCCCAGTCTCCGTTGCCCGTTCTGGGCGGTCGCAGGAGCTGGCCGCACAAAACCACGTCCTCTCGCCGGCCTAAGCAGCTTGTCCACGTTTGCTTCCAGAAGGGTGGTCCTCAGGGTCCCCTAGGACCATGTCCCTCTTCTCCTGCGGGGGCAGGATACAGAGCTGGCACACGGGGCCTCGGGCTGGGTGGGGAGGCAGCCGGGCTCGGGCTGGCCGCCTGCTCCGGGGCCAGGACTGATGCATCAGCAAAGACACGGCCCGAGCCGCAGGGACAGGCTCTCCTTGGCCAAAGGACGCGTGGCCTCTTGCCCTGGCTGGGCCCGGCCGCTTTGTTCCTTGAAAGGAACCCCAGGAAGCTGAGGAGGAGGCGGCCGGCCTCCAGCCACGTCCCCTGAGGCTGTTGTTTCCTGCCTCCGGGTGCGGGTGAAGGCCCAGTGAGATACCGGCAGAGAGAGCATCTTGGAAACTCACTCCGTTGAACACGTTCCTTCGCAGAGAGCCTGCAGCCGGCGAGGCCGGGGAGGCGGGGCCTGCAGACGCGCGGAGTGGGGGGCCACGCGGGGAGCTCAGCCCTCCAAACAGGCCCCCAGACTATCACAGATGAGCTCGGGAGCCCTGCGGTGCCTGGGCATTCTGGAAGGCTCTGGAGGGAGGGCAGGAGGGGAGCTGCGGCTGGAAGGATGAGTGGGCGGCCAGCAGGCCGAGTCTGGAGAAGGAGCCGCCTCGGAGGTGGGAGCCAGTCAGAGCACCCGCTCCCCCCTGAGCCTCGGAGTCTGACCTGGGCCTGCTTCAACGCAATGGGTTTCTCCCAAGCAGCCGGCTGAGGCTCCTCACACGACAGTGGAGACGGAGGCCCCGGAGGGAGTGACCTGCCCAAGGGCACGCAGCCGGGACCTGGTGGAGCCTTCCCACCATAGCCCATGCAAAGGCCCAGGGGTGTGGGGAGTGGCGCTGAAGAGTCTGTGCTGGCAGATAGGGGCAGGCCCTGGGGGTGCCCCCTGACCCTGAAGGGCGTGGGAGGGTGATGGGAGGCCATGGGAGGGCCTGAGCAGGAGAGGAGACAGGGCCGCAGACTCCTTCAGCCCGTGTGGCAGGAGCCCCCCCCCCCCCTTCCCCGGTGACTTTCCCTCTGGCCCGCTGTGTCTCTGCTTGGGCCCTCTCCTTCTGGACAAACATTTGGAGCAGGGTGGGGACACTTCCTTCTGGAGATAAGGTCTGGGCGGGCCTCCCTGGCGGCTGCCTTCAAGGACAGCTGTGGATCTGGACCTTGCCTCCCGGGGGCCTGGAGCCGCTGGGATTTTTCTGATGAAAAGTCAGCCCCAAGGCCCTGAAGATCCTAGGGGCTTAACCCATCTCGAGGTCTGCCCGGTGTTTACAGACAAAATCCAACCCGGAAAGTCTGCAGCCTTTGAAAACAAGCCACGATTTGACGGGCTTGGCTTTGCTGTTACGGGGGCCTGACCTTGAACAAGGGGCAAGGGTCCCCAACTTGGAGATGGAATTGAGCTCAGGTACCTTTCCTAAATGTGTTTGCTTAGCAATCTGGGAAAAATTTAAAAATTCATAGGTTACCCGCCCCCCCCCCCCCCATTAACAACAAAAATAGCTTTAGGGCATCTCCCGGGCAAAAACATGGTTTGTTTTGTTTCGTTTTTTTAACAGCTCTTATGAGATCTTATCCACCCCTGACACAGTTCAGCCACCGAACGTGTACAAGTCAGTTTTCGGCATATTCACAGTCACGCTGTCAATGCAGTCAATTCTAGAACATTCCATCACCCTGGACCCTCAGGCTTCCCCTTCCATCCTTCTACGCTCACCAGCCCTGGCCCCCACGAACCTGCTGTCCCTGTGAATGTGCCTGTTCTGGATGTTTCAGAGACACGGGATCATACGCTACACGGTCTTCGTGACCGGCTTCTCTCACGCGGCTGTCAGGGTGAGCCCACATAGCGTGCACCGTGGCCCATGAACTATTCCATCGCGGGACGGACCCCATTTTGCTTACTCATCGTCGCGGGTGCACGTTTGGTGGTTTCCCCTCTCTGGCTGCTGTGAACAGGGGCCGAGCGCATCCGCAGACAGGTTCCTATGGGAACCTGAGCGTTCGTTTCTCTTGAATGCATCCTGCTTATGTGGCCGTGGGCACTGCTACCGTCCCCGCTGTTCAGGGACAGGAAGGGAGGAATCAGAGAGGTTGAGTCACCGAGCAGGGTGGCCCAGCTCGTGTGAGTGTGGAGCAGGGATCTGGGCCCTCCCTCCCTGTGGCCTCCCGATGGGTGGCCGCTATTCTGGTGCCTGGAAAAGGCCCCGTGGCTCCTTTTTAGCCACATCCGTGCTCGTTGTAGAGAACCCGTAACCCTGAGGCCACGGTCTAATTCCTCCTCCTGGAAATCATTCCAGCTGGGTCACGACGCGGTGCGACCATGACTGACTCATCCATCCAGCAGGGTAAACCAACCACCTGGCCCGGCGAGGACAGAGGCCCACAGAGGGGGATGCCCTGCTCTAGACCAGCCCCCCGGGAGCACGCTGCCCCTTCCGTGTTCTTCCTTTCCTTCCTCAGAGCCGCATCGACACGTGTCTGGAAATCAATCACTGCTCCCGTCTTGCCTGACGCATCACAAGGGGTAGTTCCCAACGCGGAGCGGCGCCCCGAGAATCCCCGGAAGGCTTGTTAAAACCCAAGTGACCAGGCCCAGCCCCCAAAGATTCTGAGGCTGTCTGTCGGTCTAGGGTGGGGCCCGAGAATCTGCATTTCCAACAAGCCCCCAGGTGAGGCTGGTGCTGTGGGTCCGGGGTTCCCCGCTTGGAGAACGTCTGCAGTACTGGGGCTGGTCCACAGGGACCTTCTTTGTTTTTTGGGTTTTTTTTTTTAATTTATTTTTTTCAATGTTTGTTTATTTCGGAGACGGAGCACGAGTGGGGGAGGGGCAGAGGGAGGGAGACACAGAATCCGAAGCGGGCTCCGGGCTGTCAGCACAGAGCCCGACGCGGGGCTCGAACTCACAAACCATGAGATCATGACCTGACCCGAAGTCGGTCGCTCAACCGACGGAGCC